>NC_052326.1:45804561-46099984 GCF_016432855.1 Salvelinus namaycush | reverse complement strand
TAACACACGAGCCTTACAGCTAAGATGGGCTGGTAACACACAGACCCACCATATTAGCTGTAATGCTCTGTGCGTTACCCACCTTTTAATGGTCACCATCTTAGCTGTAATGCTCTGTGTGTTACCCACCTCTTAATGCTCACCATATTAGCTGAAATGGTCTGTAGGTTACCCACCTCTTAATGGTAACCATATTAGCTGTAATGCTCTGTGTGTTACCCACCTCTTAATGGTCACCATCTTAGCTGTAATGCTCTGTGTGTTACCCACCTCTTAATGCTCACCAAATTAGCTGTAATGCTCTGTGTGTTACCCACCTCTTAATGCTCACCATCTTAGCTGTAATGCTCTGTGTTTTACCCACCATCTTAGCTGTAATGCTGTGTGTTACCCACCTTTTAATGGTTACCATATTAGCTCTAATGATCTGTGTGTTACCCACCTCTTAATGGTCACCATATTAGATGTAATGCTCTGTGTGTTACCCACCTCTTAATGTTCACCATATTAGCTGTAATGCTCTGTGTGTTACCCACCTCTTAATGGTCACAATCTTAGCTGTAATGCCCTGTGTGTTACCCACCTCTTAATGCTCACCATATTAGCTGTAATGCTCTGTGTGTTACCCACCTCTTAATGGTCACCATCTTAGCCGTAATGCTCTGTGTGTTACCCACCTCTTAATGATCACCATATTCGCTGTAATGCTCTGTGTGTTACCCACCTCTTAATGGTCACCATATTAGCTGTAATGCTCTGTGTGTTACCCACCATCTTAGCTGTAATGCTCTGTGTGTTACCCACCTCTTAATGGTCACCATATTAGCTGTAATGCTCTGTGTGTTACCCACCATCGTAGCTGTACTGCTCTGTGTGTTACCCACCTCTTAATGGTCACCATATTAGCTGTAATGCTCTGTGTGTTACCCACCATCTTAGCTGTAATGCTGTGTGTTACCCACCTTTTAATGGTCACCATATTAGTTGTAATGCTCTGTGTGTTACCCACCATATTAGCTGTAATGCTCTCTCTGTTACCCATATTTTAATGGTCACCATATTAGCTGCAATGCTCTGTTTGTTACCCACCATCTTAGCTGTAATGCTGTGTGTTACCCACCTTTTAATGGTCACCATATTAGCTCTAATGCTCTGTGTGTTACCCACCATATTAGCTGTAATGCTCTGTGTGTTACCCATCTTTTAATGGTCACCATATTAGCTGTAATGCTCTGTGTTACCCACCATCTTAGCTGTAATGCTCTGTGTATTACCTACCTTTTAATGTTCACCATATTAGCTGTAATGCTCTGTGTGTTACCCACCATCTTAGCTGTAATGCTCTGTGCGTTAGCCACCTTTTAATGGTCACCATCTTAGCTGTAATGCTCTGTGTGTTACCCACCTCTTAATGCTCACCATATTAGCTGAAATGGTCTGTGCGTTACCCACCTCTTAATGGTCACCATCTTAGCTGTAATGCTCTGTGTTTTACCCACCATCTAAGCTGTAATGCTCTGTGTGTTACCCACCATCGTAGCTGTAATGCTCTGTGTGTTACCCACCTCTTAATGGTCACCATATTAGCTGTAATGCTCTGTGTGTTACCCACCATCGTAGCTGTACTGCTCTGTGTGTTACCCACCTCTTAATGGTCATCATATTAGCTGTAATGCTCTGTGTGTTACCCACCATCTTAGCTGTAATGCTGTGTGTTACCCACCTTTTAATGGTCACCATATTAGCTGTAATGCTCTGTGTGTTACCCACCATATTAGCTGTAATGCTCTCTGTGTTACCCATCTTTTAATGGTCACCATATTAGCTGCAATGCTCTGTTTGTTACCCACCATCTTAGCTGTAATGCTGTGTGTTACCCACCTTTTAATGGTCACCATATTAGCTCTAATGCTCTGTGTGTTACCCACCATATTAGCTGTAATGCTCTGTGTGTTACCCATCTTTTAATGGTCACCATATTAGCTGTAATGCTCTGTGTTACCCACCATCTTAGCTGTAATGCTCTGTGTATTACCTACCTTTTAATGTTCACCATATTAGCTGTAATGCTCTGTGTGTTACCCACCATCTTAGCTGTAATGCTATGTGTGTTACCCACCTTTTAATGGTCACCATATTAGCTGTAATGCTCTGTGTGTTACCCACCATCTTAGCTGTAATGCTCTGTGTGTTACCCACCATATTAGCTGTAATGCTCTGTGCGTTACCCACCTTTTAATGGTCACCATCTTAGCTGTAATGCTCTGTGTGTTACCCACCTCTTAATGCTCACCATATTAGCTGAAATGGTCTGTAGGTTACCCACCTCTTAATGGTAACCATATTAGCTGTAATGCTCTGTGTGTTACCCACCTCTTAATGGTCACCATCTTAGCTGTAATGCTCTGTGTGTTACCCACCTCTTAATGCTCACCAAATTAGCTGTAATGCTCTGTGTGTTACCCACCTCTTAATGCTCACCATCTTAGCTGTAATGCTCTGTGTTTTACCCACCATCTTAGCTGTAATGCTGTGTGTTACCGACCTTTTAATGGTTACCATATTAGCTCTAATGATCTGTGTGTTACCCACCTCTTAATGGTCACCATATTAGATGTAATGCTCTGTGTGTTACCCACCATATTAGCTGTAATGCTCTCTCTGTTACCCATATTTTAATGGTCACCATATTAGCTGCAATGCTCTGTTTGTTACCCACCATCTTAGCTGTAATGCTGTGTGTTACCCACCTTTTAATGGTCACCATATTAGCTGTAATGCTCTGTGTGTTACCCACCATCTTAGCTGTAATGCTCTGTGCGTTACCCACCTTTTAATGGTCACCATCTTAGCTGTAATGCTCTGTGTGTTACCCACCTCTTAATGCTCACCATATTAGCTGTAATGCTCTGTGTGTTACCCATCTTTTAATGGTCACCATATTAGCTGTAATGCTCTGTGTTACCCACCATCTTAGCTGTAATGCTCTGTGTATTACCTACCTTTTAATGTTCACCATATTAGCTGTAATGCTCTGTGTGTTACCCACCATCTTAGCTGTAATGCTCTGTGTGTTACCCACCTCTTAATGCTCACCATATTAGCTGAAATGGTCTGTGCGTTACCCACCTCTTAATGGTCACCATATTAGCTGTAATGCTCTGTGTGTTACCCACCTCTTAATGGTCACCATCTTAGCTGTAATGCTCTGTGTTTTACCCACCATCTAAGCTGTAATGCTCTGTGTGTTACCCACCATCGTAGCTGTAATGCTCTGTGTGTTACCCACCTCTTAATGGTCACCATATTAGCTGTAATGCTCTGTGTGTTACCCACCATCTTAGCTGTAATGCTCTGTGTGTTACCCACCTCTTAATGGTCACCATATTAGCTGTAATGCTCTGTGTGTTACCCACCATCGTAGCTGTACTGCTCTGTGTGTTACCCACCTCTTAATGGTCACCATATTAGCTGTAATGCTCTGTGTGTTACCCACCATCTTAGCTGTAATGCTGTGTGTTACCCACCTTTTAATGGTCACCATATTAGCTGTAATGCTCTGTGTGTTACCCACCATATTAGCTGTAATGCTCTCTGTGTTACCCATCTTTTAATGGTCTCCATATTAGCTGCAATGCTCTGTTTGTTACCCACCATCTTAGCTGTAATGCTGTGTGTTACCCACCTTTTAATGGTCACCATATTAGCTCTAATGCTCTGTGTGTTACCCACCATATTAGCTGTAATGCTCTGTGTGTTACCCATCTTTTAATGGTCACCATATTAGCTGTAATGCTCTGTGTTACCCACCATCTTAGCTGTAATGCTCTGTGTATTACCTACCTTTTAATGTTCACCATATTAGCTGTAATGCTCTGTGTGTTACCCACCATCTTAGCTGTAATGCTATGTGTGTTACCCACCTTTTAATGGTCACCATATTAGCTGTAATGCTCTGTGTGTTACCCACCATCTTAGCTGTAATGCTCTACGTGTTACCCACCATATTAGCTGTAATGCTCTGTGCGTTACCCACCTTTTAATGGTCACCATCTTAGCTGTAATGCTCTGTGTGTTACCCACCTCTTAATGCTCACCATATTAGCTGAAATGGTCTGTAGGTTACCCACCTCTTAATGGTAACCATATTAGCTGTAATGCTCTGTGTGTTACCCACCTCTTAATGGTCACCATCTTAGCTGTAATGCTCTGTGTGTTACCCACCTCTTAATGCTCACCAAATTAGCTGTAATGCTCTGTGTGTTACCCACCTCTTAATGCTCACCATCTTAGCTGTAATGCTCTGTGTTTTACCCACCATCTTAGCTGTAATGCTGTGTGTTACCCACCTTTTAATGGTTACCATATTAGCTCTAATGATCTGTGTGTTACCCACCTCTTAATGGTCACCATATTAGATGTAATGCTCTGTGTGTTACCCACCTCTTAATGTTCACCATATTAGCTGTAATGCTCTGTGTGTTACCCACCTCTTAATGGTCACAATCTTAGCTGTAATGCCCTGTGTGTTACCCACCTCTTAATGCTCACCATATTAGCTGTAATGCTCTGTGTGTTACCCACCTCTTAATGGTCACCATCTTAGCTGTAATGCTCTGTGTGTTACCCACCTATTAATGCTCACCATCTTAGCTGTAATGCTCTGTGTTTTACCCACCATCTTAGCTGTAATGCTGTGTGTTACCCACCTTTTAATGGTTACCATATTAGCTCTAATGATCTGTGTGTTACCCACCATATTAGCTGTAATGCTCTGTGTGTTACCCACCTCTTAATGGTCACCATATTAGATGTAATGCTCTGTGTGTTACCCACCTCTAAATGCTCACCATATTAGCTGTAATGCTCTGTGTGTTACCCACCTTTTAATGCTCACCATCTTAGCTGTAATGCTCTGTGTGTTTCCCACCTCTTAATGCTCACCATCTTAGCTCTAATGCTCTGTGTGTTACCCACCATATTAGCTGTAATGCTCTGTGTGTTACCCATCTTTTAATGGTCACCATATTAGCTGTAATGCTCTGTGTTACCCACCATCTTAGCTGTAATGCTCTGTGTATTACCTACCTTTTAATGTTCACCATATTAGCTGTAATGCTCTGTGTGTTACCCACCATCTTAGCTGTAATGCTATGTGTGTTACCCACCTTTTAATGGTCACCATATTAGCTGTAATGCTCTGTGTGTTACCCACCATCTTAGCTGTAATGCTCTGTGTGTTACCCACCATATTAGCTGTAATGCTCTGTGCGTTACCCACCTTTTAATGGTCACCATCTTAGCTGTAATGCTCTGTGTGTTACCCACCTCTTAATGCTCACCATATTAGCTGAAATGGTCTGTAGGTTACCCACCTCTTAATGGTAACCATATTAGCTGTAATGCTCTGTGTGTTACCCACCTCTTAATGGTCACCATCTTAGCTGTAATGCTCTGTGTGTTACCCACCTCTTAATGCTCACCAAATTAGCTGTAATGCTCTGTGTGTTACCCACCTCTTAATGCTCACCATCTTAGCTGTAATGCTCTGTGTTTTACCCACCATCTTAGCTGTAATGCTGTGTGTTACCCACCTTTTAATGGTTACCATATTAGCTCTAATGATCTGTGTGTTACCCACCTCTTAATGGTCACCATATTAGATGTAATGCTCTGTGTGTTACCCACCTCTTAATGTTCACCATATTAGCTGTAATGCTCTGTGTGTTACCCACCTCTTAATGGTCACAATCTTAGCTGTAATGCCCTGTGTGTTACCCACCTCTTAATGCTCACCATATTAGCTGTAATGCTCTGTGTGTTACCCACCTCTTAATGGTCACCATCTTAGCTGTAATGCTCTGTGTGTTACCCACCTCTTAATGCTCACCATCTTAGCTGTAATGCTCTGTGTTTTACCCACCATCTTAGCTGTAATGCTGTGTGTTACCCACCTTTTAATGGTTACCATATTAGCTGTAATGCTCTGTGTGTTACCCACCATATTAGCTGTAATGCTCTGTGTGTTACCCACCTCTTAATGGTCACCATATTAGATGTAATGCTCTGTGTGTTACCCACCTCTAAATGCTCACCATATTAGCTGTAATGCTCTGTGTGTTACCCACCTTTTAATGCTCACCATCTTAGCTGTAATGCTCTGTGTGTTTCCCACCTCTTAATGCTCACCATCTTAGCTGTAATGCTCTGTGTGTTTACCACCTCTTAATGCTCACCATCTTAGCTGTAATGCTCTGTGTGTTTCCCACCTCTTAATGCTCACCATCTTAGCTGTAATGCTCTGTGTTTTACCCACCATCTAAGCTGTAATGACCTGTGTGTTACCCACCTTTTAATGGTCACCATATTAGCTGTAATGCTATGTGTGTTACCCACCATCTTAGCTGTAATGCTCTGTGTGTTACCCACATTTTAATGTTCACCATATTAGCTCTAATGCTCTGTGTGTTACCCACCATCTTAGCTGTAATGCTCTGTGTGTTACCCACCTCTTAATGGTCACCATATTAGCTGTAATGCTCTGTGTGTAACCCACCATCTTAGCTGTAATGCTGTGTGTTACCCACCTTTTAATGGTCACCATCGTAGCTGTAATGCTCTGTGTGTTACCCACCTCTTAATGGTCACCATATTAGCTGTAATGCTCTGTGTGTTACCCACCATTTTAGCTGTAATGCTCTGTGTGTTACCCACCTCTTAATGGTCACCATATTAGCTGTAATGCTCTGTGTGTTACCCACCATCGTAGCTGTACTGCTCTGTGTGTTACCCACCTCTTAATGGTCACCATATTAGCTGTAATGCTCTGTGTGTTACCCACCATCTTAGCTGTAATGCTGTTTGTTACCCACCTTTTAATGGTCACCATAGTAGCTGTAATGCTCTGTGTGTTACCCACCATATTAGCTGTAATGCTCTCTGTGTTACCCATCTTTTAATGGTCACCATATTAGCTGTAATGCTCTGTTTGTTACCCACCATCTTAGCTGTAATGCTGTGTGTTACCCACCTTTTAATGGTCACCATATTAGCTCTAATGCTCTGTGTGTTACCCACCATATTAGCTGTAATGCTCTGTGTGTTACCCATCTTTTAATGGTCACCATATTAGCTGTAATGCTCTGTGTTACCCACCATCTTAGCTGTAATGCTCTGTGTATTACCTACCTTTTAATGTTCACCATATTAGCTGTAATGCTCTGTGTGTTACCCACCATCTTAGCTGTAATGCTATGTGTGTTACCCACCTTTTAATGGTCACCATATTAGCTGTAATGCTCTGTGTGTTGCCCACCATCTTAGCTGTAATGCTCTGTGTGTTACCCACCTCTTAATGGTCACCATATTAGCTGTAATGCTCCGTGTGTTACCCACCTCTTAATGCTCACCATATTAGCTGTAATGCTCTGTGTGTTACCCACCTCTTAATGGTCACCATATTAGCTGTAATGCTCTGTGTGTTACCCACCTCTTAATGCTCACCATATTAGCTGTAATGCTCTGTGTGTTACCCACCTCTTAATGGTCACCATATTAGCTGTAATGCTCTGTGTGTTACCCACCTCTTAATGATCACCATATTAGCTGTAATGCTCTGTGTTACCCACCTCTTAATGCTCACCATATTAGCTGTAATGCTCTGTGTGTTACCCACCTCTTAATGCTCACCATCTTAGCTGTAATGCTCGGTGTGTTACCCACCTCTTAATGCTCACCATATTAGCTGTAATGCTCTGTGTTTGCCACCTCTTAATGATCACCATATTAGCTGTAATGCTCTGAGTGTTACCCACCTCTTAATGATCACCATATTAGCTGTAATGCTCTGTGTGTTACCCACCTCTTAATGATCACCATATTAGCTGTAATGCTCTGTGTGTTACCCACCTCTTAATGATCACCATATTAGCTGTAATGCTCTGTGTGTTACCCACCTCTTAATGATCACCATATTAGCTGTAATGCTCTGTGTGTTACCCACCTCTTAATGATCACCATATTCGCTGTAATGCTCTGTGTGTTACCCACCTCTTAATGCTCACCATATTAGCCGTAATGCTCTGTGTGTTACCCACCTCTTAATGCTCACCATATTAGCCGTAATGCTCTGTGTGTTACCCACCTCTTAATGCTCACCATATTAGCCGTAATGCTCTGTGTGTTACCCACCTCTTAATGCTCACCATATTAGCCGTAATGCTCTGTGTGTTACCCACCTCTTAATGCTCACCATATTAGCTGTAATGCTCTGTGTGTTACCCACCTCTTAATGCTCACCATCTTAGCTGTAATGCTCTGTGTGTTACCCACCTCTTAATGATCACCATATTCGCTGTAATGCTCTGTGTGTTACCCACCTCTTAATGCTCACCATATTAGCTGTAATGCTCTGTGTGTTACCCACCTCTTAATGCTCCCCATATTAGCTGTAATGCTCTGTGTGTTACCCACCTCTTAATGATCACCATATTAGCTGTAATGCTCTGTGTGTTACCCACCATATTAGCTGTAATGCTCTGTGTGTTACCCACCTCTTAATGCTCACCATCCTGGTTGTGATCCTCTTGATCTCAGACATTCTCTCCATTTTCACTTTGGTCTCCAACTCAGCACTGCGCAAAATGGAGACACTATGTGACTTTAAGAAGACAATACATTGGACATACTGTACATCTAACACAATGTTAGTTACACTTTGATGTCCTCCACTGACTTTTCTATAGAGCTCTACGTGTTGGGGTTTGGGTTAGTGTTACGTTGTGAGAATGTTAGTTGTCGGTTACTTACACTTTGATGGCCTCCACAGAGTTCTTGTTGTTCTCTTTAAGGAATTGGTCAAAGATGATGGCGTCGTCCTCTAGGAACTGCTCGGCATGCGTCAGCTTCCTCTCCTCCGCCGCTGCCACTTTCACCAGCTGCTCTATCTCTCCACGCTTCACTGCCAGGGAGTACTGAGAGAGAGAGGGTTGGGGAGAGAGACAGAGAGAGAGAGAGATGGGGGAGATATGGATGAGGAGGAACATACCGGGATGGATGGATGGATGGATAGCAGTGGAAGCTGCTGAGGAGAGAACAGCTCATAATATAGTCTGGAATGGAGCCAATGGAATGGCATCAAACCATGTATTTGATGCCATTCCACCTACTCCGCTCCAGCCGTTACCACGAGCCCGTCCTCCCCAATTAAGTTGCCACCAACCTCCTGTGATGATAGATAGATAGATAGATAGATAGATAGATAGATAGATAGATAGATAGATAGATAGATGTCAGTAGGTGGAGAATCCCAGAAACATGTGGGAGGTGGAGAAAGCTTGTATTTACTGTACCTACACATGGGCTACCCTTCACTAGTGAAAACCAATAAAGACAATGAATACATAACAATTACATTATCAATTGTGTAAAGACCGAATATCTGCAGACACATTCCAGTTGTCGTCGATCAAGATCATAACATAATTACCAGGCCAGTTTATATGGACTGTTGTTCCCTTCTTACCTCCAACAGAAACATCTCCTTTTTCTGGTTGATAAACTCATTTATGCTCTCTTTGTCTATGTTACAATCTGAGGAGAAACGGTAGGGTTGGTTACACAGCATGACATTGTTAAACGATGGGACTGAGGTTAGAGGCAAAGAGCCAATGACAAAGGCTTTTGATTTTCCATAAGAATGATTTCAGTTGTATCAATGACTTCAGTGCAAGCCTAAGGCCTTTGTGTTTAGACCTACACTGTATGTGTGTGTAGACCTAAAGTGTGTGTGTTAACATGTACACTGAGTGTACAAAACATAAGAAAAACCTTGCTAATATTGAGTTGCATACCCTTTTGCCTTCAGAACAGCCTCAATTCGTCAGGGCATGAACTCTACAAGGTGTCGAAAGTGTTCCACAGGGATGCTGGCCCATGTTGACTCCAGTGCTTCCCACAGTTGTGTCAAGATGGCTGGATGTCCTTTGAGGGGTGAACTATTCTTGATACACACAGGAAACTGGACTTCAGGAAACAGCAGAGGGAGCACCCCCCTATCCACATCGAAGGGACAGCAGTGGAGAAGGTGGAAAGTTTTAAGTTCCTCGGTGTACACATCACAGACAAACTGAAATGGTCCACCCACACAGACAGTGTGGTGAAGAAGCTGCAACAGCGCCTCTTCAACCTCAGGAGGCTGAAGAAATTTGGCTTGTCACCCAAAACCCTGACAAACTTTTACAGATGCACAATCGAGAGCATCCTGTCGGGCTGTATCACAGCCTGGTACGGCAACTGTACCACCCTCAACCGCAAGGCTCTCCAGTGGGTGGTGCGGTCTACACAACACATCACCGGGGGCAAACTACCTGCCCTCCATGACACCTACACCACCCGATGTCACAGGAAGGCAAAAAAGATCAAGAACAACAACCACCCGAGCCACTGCCTGTTCACACCGCTACCATCCAGAAGGCGAGGTCAGTACAGGTGCATCAAAAGCTCGGACCCGAGAGACTGAAAAACAGCTTCTATCTCAAGGCCATCAGACTGTTAAACAGCCATCACTAACTCAGAGAGGCTGCTGCCCACATTGAGACCCAATCACTGGGCACTTTAATAAAATGGATCACTAGTCACTTCAAACAATTCCATTCTAAATAATGCTACTTTAATAATGTTTACATATCTTACATTACTCATATCACATGTATATACTGTATTTTATACCATCTATTGCAACTTGCCTATGCCGCTCGGCCATCGCTCATCCATACACTTACATGTACATATTCTCATTCACCCCTTTAGATTTGTGTGTATTAGGTAGTTGTTGGGGAATTGTTAGATTACTTGTTAGATATTACTGCACTGTCGGAACTAGAAGCACAAGCATTTCGCTACACTCCCATTAACATCTGCTAACCATGTGTATGTGGCAAATAAAATGTGATTTGATTTGAAACTGTTGAGCATGAAAAACCCAGCAGCATTGCAGTTCTTGGCACACACAAACCCGTTCAAAGGCACTTCAAACTTTTGTCTTGCCTATTCACCCTCTGAATCGCACACATACACAATCCATGTCTCAAGGCTTAAAAATCCCTCTTTAACCTGTCTCCTCCCCTTCATCTACACTGATGGAAGTGGATTTAACAAGTGACATCAATAAGGGATCACAGCTTTCACCTGGTCAGTCTACGTAATGGAAAGAGCAGGTGTTCCTAATCTTTTGTACACTCAGTGTATGTCAATTATGGTGTAGCAACATGGTGTTTGTGTGTGTGTAGGTGTGTTTGTGTCCGTGCATGTGTGTCTGTCTTTCTGTCTGTCGCCACCTTTGATCATGGCAGGGGTGTTTTGTAGCTCAGCCAGCCTGCTCTCCTCCCCTCCTTGCTGGGCTGTGTCCTCTTCCTCCAGCCCCTCTCTCAGCTTCCTGCGGAGATCAGCCTGCTTGGCCTTCATACGGCCTGCATACGTCACCTTCTCATGAACCTGCAAGCCCAACTGGCTCTGCAGCTCAGGGAAAGAAAATAGGTGCATGTTTTAACATGATGTTGGCCAGAGGTAACTGAACAGTAACTATGTGTGTAATGCATTGAAAAATATATATTTTGGTCGGGATTCAATCCGATTGTGGGCTATAGGCATTGCTGCTTTTAACTTCTACTTGGTACTCATCCTGGATCCGGGAGCACCCTCATCAGTAAAAAAGCTGACTAGCATAGCCTAGCATAGCGCCACAAGTAAATACTAGCATCTAAATATCATGAAATCACAAGTCCAAGACACCAGATGAAAGATACACATCTTGTGAATCCAGCCATCATTTCTGATTTTTAAAATGTTTTACAGGGAAGACACAATATGTATTTCTATTAGCTAACCACGATAGCAAAAGACCCAACTTTTTTTTCCTGCATAGGTAGCTATCACAAATTCGACCAATTAAAGATATAAATAGTCACTAACCAAGAAACAACTTCATCAGATGACAGTCTGATAACATATTTATTGTATAGCATATGTTTTGTTCGAAAAATGTGCATATTTCAGGCAATGCTCCTGAGTTCGGGGAGATCCCATTGCTGGTAAATGCTGTATATGTTCTCTTATTCAGAAATTGCCTTTAAAATCCGCAATGCCTATACCCCACGATCAAATTGAAACCCGGCCCAGGCCGCTTTGTCAACAATTGGATTGAATGGATAATAACAACGCATATACACACCAGTTTCCTGCTCTCCTTTTCCTTCTTCCTGATCGGGAAAATGTTGTCATCGAGCACTTCGAAAGGGTTTGCCCTAGGCTTCAGTTTACCAACATCTTCACACGTTGCAATAAAAACAGGGACAAATGTCAACGGAGAAGAGTAGCCCTTGTGTTTAAACCAGTACCAGTACAAGAATCTCTCCAAAACAGCATGCATGTTGTAACAACACACTACCAAGAATAAACTGGTACTAACTACTATGTCACTGTCTTTTTTAGGATCGTATCATACATTTCCGAACCCTAACTGTTGATTACATTTTCCATACAATTTGTTTTTATCTATAGTAGTTTATAAATGGGGTTAACCCTAGACTGGGATTTAGTGGGATTAGAGTGATGTCAAATGGAACATGCAGTGAATGGAAATTAATGGAATTGGGTCAGGTGGTTCCCATGACTACTTCCTACTCTCTTTTATGACAGAATCCTTCTCGGGTTACCTCAGACTGACTCATTATCAATCTTACAAGTAATGCTAACCAGTTAGTTAGGTCAGGGTCTCCCAAACTCGGTCCTGGGGCCCCTAGCACTACACAGCTGATTCAAAGAATCAAAGCTTGATGATGAGTTGATTATTTGAATCAGCTGTGTAGTGTTAGGGTAAAAACCAAAACCTGGGGGGGGTCAATGACTTGGTGGCACTCGCCGACTGGGCAACCATCAGAGGACCTGTCAGCATGTTTGGTCCACCTGTCAAATAGGATCATATAGAAAATCTAAACTAGAATTCATCCCAGTAGAAACACCAGGCTATTATGTGATTAGTAGCCTAGTCTTGCGTGGCCAGCCTTCCAAATCCTGTCTCATTCACAGCCGTTGTTCATACAGCATCAGTGCATCAAGATGAAGACATTGTTCGTACAGCATCCGTTTGTCAAGATGAAGACATTGCTAGTACAGCATCAGTGTCAAGATGAAGACATTGCTAGTACAGCATCAGTGTCAAGATGAAGACATTGTTCGTACAGCATCAGTGTGTCAAGATGAAGACATTGTCAGTACAGCATCAGTGTCAAGATGAAGACATTGTTAGTACAGCATCAGTTTGTCAAGATGAAGACATTGTCAGTACAGCATCAGTGTCAAGATGAAGACATTGTTCGTACAGCATCAGTGTGTCAAGATGAAGACATTGTCAGTACAGCATCAGTGTCAAGATGAAGACATTGTCAGTACAGCATCAGTGTCAAGATGAAGACATTGTTCGTACAGCATCAGTTTGTCAAGATGAAGACATTGCTAGTACAGCATCAGTGTCAAGATGAAGACATTGCTAGTACAGCATCAGTGTCAAGATGAAGACATTGTTCGTACAGCATCAGTGTGTCAAGATGAAGACATTGTCAGTACAGCATCAGTTTGTCAAAATTAAGATTTATAAGACAATACAGATGTTGAATCTTAATTTGATCACCCTGTTGCTGGAGAACTTTGACGCAATGCAGGAAATGTAAAACGTGTAGTGTATTTGAGGTTTAAAAAGTCTTCTGAAGTTTTTAATTTTCACTTTGAAATTTCAGACTTGATTTTCTCTTATGAAAAACATATCAACCCATACAAAACTGGCCATTAATTATAATCCACATAATTCATATTTCCTGTTGCTGCAGGATTATGTAGCAAACTGTCTCAAATTAAGATCCGTCGTGTCTACTTACTGTGCCTTGATGCTGGTGACAACATCCCTAGAGTAGAAAGTGAATGCAAGTTACCACAATTAGGGGCGCGAATACTTGTAAAAAAGGGACCGGTTTTTTTCTCATATATTGCATGCCAATTATTACTTAATATAATAAATATCCCAACACTGTATAGGCCCAGGGTGTTCAATGTAGCATAGAATGTTACCAATGGTGAATATGCCTAGTTGTTTTCTTTATCTAGAGAATGTTACAATGTTTCAAAAAATCGAACAACAACGTAACCAAATTGGCTTGTTGTGATTTAATTTAACTAATTTAAGCTAATTATTGTCAGAGTAAAATACGGTTTTGTTTTAACACCTTTCCTTACCTTCAATTTGATTTAACCCTTGACTATGTCTTCTGCTGACACTTTGTCATATTAGCATCTTGAGAGAGTTCTGCCCTACTTTGGACTTGGAACTCGATTGTTCCGAGTTTGCGTTATGTTGCCGTGGTAACATAATTCTTCAGAAGGTTCTATTTTCTTACCACTAGATGACGCTGTTTCCCAACATTCTCCTCAGTCTCAAACGCGTTTTTAATAGGACTTCATTCAAAAAGACTGTCAGGGATTTTGGGAGTTAGATTGTGAAGCATCAAATTGGCCTGGAGGTCTCATTTGTTTACTTTGGGCACAGAAAACTATTTGATAGGTTATTAAAGCACAACTGACCATTTTGAATATGAGCCAGACCGCAAAATGCTATATTTGCACCTTTTTTGCATAGCTGTGCAGATGGCAGACAAGTGTGTATGGCGTCGTGTGGGCGAGCGGTTTGCTGATGTCAACGTTGTGAACAGAGTGCCCCATGGTGGCAGTGGGGTTATGGTATAGGCAGACATAAGCTACGGACAACGTACACAATTGCATTTTATCGATAGCATTCAGGCAATTTGAATGCACAGAGATACGATGACGAGATCTTAAGGCCCATTGCCGTGCCATTCATCCGCCGCTATCAATTCATGTTTTAGCATGATAATGCACGGCCCCATGTCGCAAGGATCTGTACACAATTCCTGGAAGCTGAAAATGTCCCAGTTCTTCCATGGCATGCATACTCACCAGACATGTCACCCATTGAGTGACAAATAAAGGTTACATTTAAAAATATAATAAAAAGTTTACAAAATGAAGCAAGTTTGGGATGCTCTGGGTCGACGTGTACGACAGTGTGTTCCAATTTCCTCCAATATCCAGCAACTTCGCACAGCCATTGAAGAGGAGTGGGACAACGTTCCACAGGCCACAATCAACAGCCTGATCAACTCTATGTGAAGGAGATGTGTCGTGCTGCATGAGGCAAATGGTGGTCACACCAGATACCGACTGGTTTTCTGATCCACGCCCCTACTTTTTTATAAAGGTATCTGTGACCAACAGAAGCATATTTGTATTTCCAGTCATGTGAAATCCCTAGATTAGAACCTAATGAATTGATTTCCATTGACTGATTTCCTTATATGAACTGTAACTTTGTAAAATCGTAGAAATTGTTACATGTTGCATTTATATTTTTGCTCAGCTATTGTTGTATACACTTGTAGTGTATGTGGTAGAAAACATGCATTGGCTAAAGTTAGCTGAAGTAGTGGCTGCATAAAGCCAAACCATGGATTACCGTTTCTCCTGACTCATAAAGTACTTTCAGGCCAAGGAACCATCTAACATTACGTTGTAAATTACTCAACTTATCCTTTAATGGGTGGTGTTAGGAACCCTTTTGGAACCCTTTAACGGGTGGTGTTAGGAACCCTTTTGGAACCCTTTAACGGGTGGTGTTAGGAACCCTTTTGTAACCCTTTAACGGGTGGTGTTAGAAACCCTTTAACAGGTGGTGTTAGGAACCCTTTTGGAAGCCTTTAACGGGTGGTGTTAGAAACCATTTTGGAACCCTTTAACGGATGGTGTTAGAAACCCTTTTGTAACCCTTTAACGGGTGGTGTTAGAAACCCTTTAACGGGTGGTGTTAGGAACCCTTTTAGAACCCTTTTGTCTATGAGTATGTCTGCTGCAGGACTGTGTCTAACTGTTTTAGTCCTAGACGGCTAGATGATGGAAATACTAAAAGTGTGTGGTTGGTATTGTAACAAACCTGTAAGGCCACCGAAACGCGCACGTTGTTTGTTGACTAGAGTAAACAGTCTAGGACACTGATTTCCCATGGAATAATAAAGTTTTTTTATTTGGATGAACAGACAGTGCACCCCAGCACTGACCAACCGCACACAACGCCTTCTCAAAAATCCCATTTCTCAGCATGCTTCCCGCATCCTCACATACAGCAACTCATTTGCATAATATTGTGTGAAAAGCTGAGAGAATTTCGAATGTGTAAAACATTACCCCTTTCTTAAACTGAACACACCCTGTGTTTAATAACCTGGATAAACACACACAAAATACCCTTTGAGAAGTGTTCAGTAACCAAACACATTCAGAATGCGTTGACCGTGTACTTAAAATGTTTTAAACTAGGCAAGTCAGTTAACAATGACGGCCAAACCTCGGCCAGTTGTGTGCCGCCCTATGTGATACAACCTGGATTCGAACCAGGGACTGTAGTGACGCCTCTTGCACTGAGATGCAGTGCCTTAGACCGCTGTGGCACTCGGGAGTTCTACACATAACCCTCTTGCCAAACAGGCCTCCTAATAGTTATTTGGGGTCTATCCCCCCTGACCCATGTGATCTTCTGCTGCAATTGACTCAGGTGCTTGACCCCTCTCAAAGGAGACACTTTCTATTGCAGGTGCACAGGGCACCTCAGTGTTCACGACCATTTGCGTGGTATGAGTCTCTGTGTCTTCGACTGAGCTTTTAGTCCTGACAGTGTCCAGTTCCCGTTCCACTGAGGCATTAACATCCCTTGGAGCCCACAGTCTCACAATGTCCCCCACCCTTCTCCTGAAGGGTAACCTAGGCAACATTGGTTGCTTTTTCCTCGGAGCACCCTGTTTCCTTGAGGGGTAGTATGTCTGACTAGGCACAAATGAGTCAGTGCTCAACTCAGTCTCTTGTCCCGTGCCAGTGACCTCATGCTCTGAAACAACCCCAAAGTAAGGTTTGATCCGGTTGTAGTGTACCACGGTATGATAAGGTCCATTACACTGTACTACTTCATACAGCACCTCTGACAGTTTCTTTGTAATTTTGAAAGGACCCTTGAATTTCTTTCTCAATTTGGGTGACAACCCCTTTTTTCTCTGGTAGTCTCTAAACCACATATATTAATTTTCCTCATACCTCTGGGGTGACACCTTTAGTGTAAAAGTATTGCTTTTGTTTACCTGTTGCTTTTAGGAGATTTCTCTTTACAGCTTCCCTTACAGTGCTTAAATACCCTTCCACCCTTTTCACATAATGAGAAACATACTGTTTCCCTTCATTTTGTTGTGTTCCCATAACCATGTCAACTGGTAAAGCCATTTCAGTACCAAACAGCACCCTGTATGGTGTGATCCTTATGGAAGATTGAACACTAGTCCTGTATGCCGTCATCACAAATGGGAGTATCTCATCCACATTTCTTTGATTGTTATCCACAAAAAGTGACAGCATATTGATCAGAGTTTTGTTCATTCTTTCCACTGAACCATCAGATTGTGGGTTGTACAGCGTGGTTCGTGTTTTGTTCATTTGTAAAAGATTGCACATCTCTCTAAAAATAGTCGATTCAAAATTTCACCCCTGGTCGCTATGGATAGATCGAGGAATGCCTAGCTTCAACACAAATTCCTCTATCAGTTTCTTGGCCACTGTTTCTGCTTCCTGATTTGGTATGGCATATGCCTCTGACCACCTATTAAAGTAATCTGACAGTACCCGGGCTCCCGAGTGGCGCAGTGGTCTAAGATACTGCAGTACCTGGTTTGAATCCAGGCTGCATCACATCCGGCCGTGATTGGGAGTCCCATAGGGCGGTGCACGATTGGCCCAGCATCGGCCAGGGTAGGCCGTCATTGTAAATAAGAATTTGTTCTTAACTGACTTGCCTGGTTAAATAAAATACCATGATGTGTTTGTTACCTCTCCCCAGCTCTGTAAATGAACCCATTAAGTCTACAGCTATGCTTTCAAAAGGTTGGCTTGCGACATAACTTGTCATGGGTGCTCTGGGGGCTGGACCCTGTAACTTGTATGCACGCCACACAGCCCTTACACCATTGCTTTATGGCTCTCGGCCAGCCTGGCCAATAAAATCTTGCTCTAATTTTACTGGTGAGTTTTTAAACTCCTAAATGGCCTCCGGTTCTATCATTGTGGATAAAGGTAAGTATCTCATGTACAAGCTCATCTGGTACAACCCCTCTCCAGATGGTGTCATCTGTCTCATAGTTTTGACTCTCAAGGTATAACACTCCATTCTTCACATGTAATGCCCCCCACACTTGTTCGAAAGGCCTGAACTTTGTCTCTGATTGCAACTCCGCAGGGAGCTCTGCTCTACCCTCCGTCCTTCCAAAAGAAAAGCTGCATTTTTGGGTTCTGCCTGGCTTGTTTGAGTTCCAACTATAGGCTCAATAGTGACATCCTGAGGCTTGTTTACGTTGGCTGACAGTGACCTCCTGTGAGACGGCTGTGTCTACACTCTCTGTCTGTGTGTGTCGGCGTGACACACCATCTGCATTACTGTGCAGTGTCCCTGGCCTGTGGACAATATCATAGTCAAACTGATCCAGGTTCTCTAACCATCTAGCCAACTGTCTCTCAGGTTGTTTGAAGTTACTCAGCCACCTTAGTGAGCTGTGATTAGTTCTCAGAGAAATTTCCTCCCCAGCAAAAGTGTCTGAAATGTTTAAGAAACACTACCACAGCAAGAAGTTCCTTCTTGGTAGTTGAGTACATCCTCTCCTGTTTTGACAGTGCCAGACTGGCATACGCTACTACTCTCTCTCTACCCTCATGTTTCTGGGAGAGGACTGCCCCTATGCCTGTGTCACATGTGTCTGGTATCCATTATGAAATCTAGATTTGGGTCCAGGAAAGCCAGTATGGGGGATGTGGTAAGCTTGGACTTTAATTCATTAAAGGTCACTTCACGTGCTGCATTACACTCAAACATTCCCCCCTTATCTGTCAATCTGTACAAAGTACAAAGGCCCCGCCATGGCTGAAAAATCTGGTGTAAACCTCCTGTAGTTTAGGCCAGGCCTAAAAAGCTTCTTGCCTCTGTCAGTGACTTAGGGCTAGGCCATGACCTGACTCTCTCTGTTTTCATGGGGTTAGTGGACACTCCCTCAGCCAAGATGATGTGTCCCAGGTAGCTTATCTGCGACCTGAACAAATGGCACTTAGATGGCTTCACCTTAAGTCCTGCCTGCTCCAATTTGCTGAAAAAATTGTCTAAACACTTCAAATGCTCTTGGAATGTACGACCAACTCTGCTTGCAGATTAACAGGCACCCGCACCAACTCTTGTTTGATAGGCCTGGTGTCCCCTGTGTCATGCTGGACTAGTTTTGTGTAACCCAAGTCAAAATCACCAGTGCTAAACACTTCCACATACCTTCCCACCATTTCCTTTACAGTTTTCAACTGCACCTCAGTTAGCTGGCTGCAATCTATGTCCAGCTCTTGTTTAACTGTTCTACGTCCCACTTTGCTGTGGTGGGAGAGTATGGCGGTTGGTTAGAATCCTGTAGGCTAGCAACGATAGTGTCTTCACTACCCTTCTCCCAGATAGAGAAACCCCCCAGTTCAGTGCCCTCCCTCAGTAACTGTGATTCCGGAGTTCCATTCATCACACGCACTGGCAGTTTCCCCTTCACTGAGCTGCACACGCTACATGCTACCATCAGGTTAGTTGTATCAGTGACTTTAACACAGGGCTCAAGAAGACCCTCAGTTTTGTCATTGTTTACTGTCCCCTCAACTTTACCACTTATAAACATGTCACTTCTGGAGGGGATAATCGTGTCATTCATCACCACCACTTTACACACTCCCCCTGCCCCTCCCCTGAAAATCAACGGAATCTGCTCCCCCAAAACACAACATGTTTTTTTTCTCAAATCAAGTACAGCCACATATTTTACCAGGAACTCTGTCCCTACCAGTGCACACTGGTCTGCGTCGCTAGCGACTACAAAATCCCAGGTCAGATTCAAACCGTCAATGTTCATGACTGTGGACCAGCTCCCCAGGACTGAGAGAAACTGTCCATTTGCTACTTTAACTGTGCTGTGGTATGGTTGCAATGTACCACTCTTACCTCAAGTAGCATTTCTCCATACGGTACCTGTTCATGTACCATGGAAACCTGGGCCCCCGAGTCCACCATGATCTCACATTCGTAGTCAACAATTTTGCACTCCAGGAAAAGCCCACTCCCCACAACACTTGAAGTAATCCTCGCTGTGGCATGGTCAGCTGTGCATGTAGTTGAAACCGATGCTGCGCTGTGCTTTTCCATGTAAGGAAAGTTTTTTTTGTTCATGTGCAATGTGCAACCACAGTGCCAGCAGGCCCTGCTAATACCTACAGTATTTTAACCATAGGTTTTTATGTATTATGCTGGAGCTGACTTCTTGGCTATAGTCTGCCTTGTCAAAGGGCTCTTAGATCTCAATGTGACTCCCTGGTTTGAATGTTAACATATATATTTTTAAATAATGCATGCATCATTTCAACTGACAGTGTATGTCAACATATATTAACACATATATGTCATTAGGACATCTCCTTGTCCACACCATGTCATATACTGTATGTCAACATATTTGGCCACAGTTCAACTGTAGCCTATTGTCAGGCCTGTCATTAGGGATACAGTCAGTTTAAAATGTTAACCAACATTTTCTGGCTTCAAATATGAGCTCAGTCCGATCCCTCGAGGTCCAGGAAGTAGGCCAAAGGCAAAGCGACTAATCCATTGCTCCACGCCGCTCTCGACTCCCCTTTACATCCCTCTGGGTCATATTCAATAGGGCATGAAAAGTTTGTTAAAGTTTTGCAACGGAAAGTGAAAATTTGCATTTCTTATTGGACAAGTCCAGGTAGTCACTCCTGTTTCAGTCCTGTTTCAGTACGTTTGGCACCTAATGAACGCGACCCAGCCCTAATCCAGGGAGTGACCCCAGGCGGGACGACAATCTCAACAGGTCTCCTAGCTGTTTGATTTGCGGATTAGGCCAGGGCAGGTCAGCAAGGGCCTGCTGTTTGCCTTCCAGACAGACCAGACAGGCTGGCATGTCATACAACACGGTATTACATTCACACTAATACATTCCTACCAGCCAGACCCCCGCTGACAGACTGTGACAGCGGTCAGGCCCCATTCTGTGTACTACACTGGAGCTGATGAGGGTGAGAGAGGAAGAGAGAGTGTTACTGTGTAATGTCCATAGGCCTCAGAGGGTCGATTAAAGTACAGAAAGATATACTGTATAGAAATATGTACTGTAAAAATATATCAATGTAGAAGAAATATATACCGTAGAATTATATTAATGTAGAATAAATATATACTGTGGTCATTAAATGCTTATTCCAATATATGTCAGTTGTTATTTCCTCTAAAGGGAGAGATAATGGAGAATTATCCAGGTAATACATGTGATGGACTGTATTCTATCCACCACCAACAATATATCAACAGCAAGAGAAAGCAAATGTGTAATTTTCAGGACGCCTAAGATATCTATTTTCACTCTCCTCCTTCTCTAGGCGTTGTGGAAATGTAAACAAAACTCTCACTGTGTCCCAGAATAACTTGCTCCCCTGTCATGTGTTTCTCTCAGGATGCTGCAGAGACTGACAAAACAAACAGGCACGGTCAAGAGCATTCTGATGCTTTTGAAACATCCTGTTGGTGTACGCCTGGCTGCACTGGTCGGCCTACATTCCTCCTGAGTATGGGTTCCTCTCTTTGTAACTGAACTTGAAGCATGTTTATTAAAGGAGGAGTGTTGTGTTGATTTGTGGTCATTAGCATATCTGAGGTCATTGACCTACAGTAACTTCTCTAGGGGGCCGATTCAGATCTGAGTAATGCTCCCCTAAATGGAACTTAATTCCCTTTTTATGCACTTTTCTCTCTACCCGTATTCTGACCTTGAACTTAAGCATGAGGTAAAGCGTGTTTCAGTCAGCTATTCTATTGGGGTGGAGGTCAAAGGAATGGAGGTGTGGCAGAGGTGCATCTACAGATACAATGTATTCTGATTTTGACTTAATTCCCAACTTTACCTTTGATGAAACACTGAATAAGGTCGGTTCCAAGTGGAACATGTACTTTATTTTTCCCGATAGAAATAACACCATTCTCCATGCTCTGTCATTAACTAATTGATAAGAGCTATTGGAACTAGGTAAATGAGTAAGTTGTTTGGATAACGGGATCGTGAATATAAATCACAATTGTTTTAGATCTATTTTAACGTACCGTAGATAAATGGTAAACTAGTCATATGGCAACAAACTGAAGCATATCAACATATCACGTTTTCCACAGTGACGTTTATGAAATGCTGGCCTTATAACTTGCAGGGATGAAAACACAAGCTATAGGCTTCTGTAGCCATGAGCAATTAACAGTATAGCGCCAAACCTACTGATTTATGATTTCTCTAATGTTTTAATTATATGCCCAGACTTTTCACTTAATATTTCAAAATTGTATCGTGTTAAATATTAGCCACTATTGGTAGCCACCGTCATTTATACCCACATAACTGATACTTTAGAGTTAGTTTCCTTACATGTGCATCATTCCATGACATCATTAGTTTGCCTTTCTTTTCTCTGTCACATTCGTGTGGTTGTTCCTGAGGATCGCTAGCAATTATGGATTATATTAGGCTAATGTATTACAAGTCGTGCAATAATGTATAACATGTAGCCTATTTGAATCATTATGATACGCAGAACATGTGTAGCAGTTTAAACCTGGAGCCTGGCACACGGTTCACGACTGGACCGTTGTCGTCACAGTTCCATGATTAGTGAGGATTATTAGGGTAGATTTATAGAACTTCTGATCAACCCCTATTGTACGCTTTTATCACTTTCCAATATTTCATCGATTGAACTTGAATATGGCAACATTCAGGATGAAGCAATCCACTGTATGTTTTATGCATTTATATATTTTGTGCGTAAAGGCTCTCCAAACCTGTTTTTTATGATTAATGCATCTTTTCCTTACTCTAAATAATCTACAAGATCAGAGTCAATTTAAATCTCCCAACTGGTGGTGAAACAGAGACAAATATGCATGTATTGAATCAATACACTGTATTTTATATGCATTTATATATTTAACTTGCCTAGTTAAATAAAGGTTCAATAAAACATCAAATAAAAACATTTATATGAATTTTGTTCATTGATCCCTAAAAGTCTGAACCCTTCTCTCCATAAACTCTAGTGAGTCTGTCCAGAAAATCAAAATTCAAGGTACAACCAATTTAAAGTGTCAATCAGCAGTTGAAACAATAACAAAGTGTCCACCCCTGTTTCGGTAAAAAGCTGAAGGATGTGGCTGGAGAAATGTGACCACTCTCAAATTCATAGACAGAGCTATGGATGCAATGTTGTGAGGCTATCTAGTGTTTGTTTACCTAGTTTTCAAACATTGGAGTATAACAAGCTTATATTTTGGGTTCTGATAGGGTACGGCAGTTGAACTAAGGTCATGAGTCATTTATAAGTTATGTTCTTCAACAATCAGTGGATTTATAAGTCCAAAAATGGACTGAATTGCACCTTTTAAGGGATGGCTTTACCTAAATGTACTGACACTATTGAATGAAAACTCCATGAGAAAATCTGTTGGCCAGCAAGTGAGAGGTTTTTCAGAGGTTGAATTAAATTTATTCAGCATGCGCCAGGGAACCACGCCTGCAAAGCCTGTTATGCATATGGTGTCTGAATACGAATACCAACTACTGAGAAATGCGTAGGAAAGGCGTGCATAGGAACGTGTACATTTCCTAGGTCTGAATCGGCCCTAGTAGAACAGGGCATCTTGATACTGTTGTGTATGACATTTGTCAAGTTCATTCACAGTAAGTAATACCACACAGTACTAGTCCACTGTGTTAGAAATGCATATTACAGTACTTCACATTCAATGTTTTGGTGTATCAATATTGCATGGACAGAGAGGATGATTGTAACAGTGTAATAACATTACATTGTAATAACATTATACAACATATGCAGTCATTCCAGTAGTTTGATAGCCTACTTAATGAGAACAGCTCCTTTAGAGGAAAGCAAAATAATTTAATTGAAATGTGATAAAATGAACTCGATGCATTCTGCCAGTCACATTGTGATAAAGGTCCCCAAAGCACACACATCCCTGGGTCGCTCCTCTTTTCAGTTCGCTGCAGCTAGCGACTGGAACAAGCTGCAACAAACTCTCAAACTGGATGTTTGTACCATGTTTTGTGCTGTTACCATGTTGTCTCGCTACCATGTCGTTGTCATGTTGTGTTGCTACCATGCTGTGTTTTCATGTGTTGCTGCCTTGCTATGTTGTCTTATGTCTCTCTTTATGTAGTGTTGTGTTGTCTCTCTTGATGTGGTGTGTGTTTTATCCTATATTTATATTGTATTTCTTTCTTTATTTTAATCCCAGACCCCCGTCCGCAGGAAGCCTTTTGCCTTTTGGTAGGCCGTCATTGTAAATAAGAATTTGTTCTTAACTGACTTGCCTAGTTAAACAAAGGTTAAATAAAATAAATGGATGATTTTCACAACCATGTCAATTTTCCATTCATGATCAATTATTATGTTGCTTTCTATTGGGGTCATATGAACCTCCTGAAAATAGACTACAATCGGTCAACTTCCCCAGTCTCCATTTACTGCAACAGTTGTATCTGCTCCTCATGCGATAGGCAGATAAGGAAGGGAGAAACACTTGGAAATGGCCCTGTCTTCTGTCACTAAACATCCCACATGTAGGCGTACGCATCCTGATTGACGTATCCAGAGACCAGCCTCCGCGCTTCGTTGGCCAATTGCTGCACAGAGCTGGGTCGAGCCTTCAGATCCAACCTCTTATGTTGACTCATATAACACACACACACACACACCAGCAGTCATGTGACGGTAATATAGTACAACTACTCTGCCTCGCTGCTAATCAGTCTGAACGGTTCTGCTAGGCAAGTCTCAAGGACAAACCATGCATTCGAGATAGAGATTCCCCATCAAATGCAAAGGAAAGACAATGCATTGGGATAAAATAAGGGATTTGTAAATGCTTTATTGAAAAAGGTAAGATGGAGTTTTACCGCATCTTTTCCTTGAGAATGAATGGGTTCTGCAAGAGATCGTGGGCGTGTGTTCCTACAACCTATGACCATGTTCTGCAGCACGCACCGCTGGACGAAAACATGTTTACGTTGTAGCGGTGAAGCTGCACTTACTTGCGCATCCTATGCTACGGGATGGGCAGAAGATGTGCTCGTTTGCTTCAAAACTAGAATCAATGTGTTGACGGTTATGAGTTATGATAGAATGAGTCAAGGAGATGTTTACCGCCAGTAATCGGTAGAGGTGTAAGCCTAGCCTACGGTGTTTAAACTGCTTTGCATTTGATTTACATTTGATCGCCTATATACGCTCATTTGCGTTAATTCTTGTTTTAAAATATTGTCAATTATTATGTTGTAAGTATTCAGTGTTTGTTATGTAATAGCATGTAATGCCTGAATAATGTGTTTATGCACACGTGGCTTGACTAATAGAGATCATAAAAGCCCTGATTTACTGCTTGTATTCGGTGCATGTGACAAATAAAACTAGATTTGATTATAATCTATGTAGGTGAACAAGATAAACGGTCAAGCAGAAACAAATCTAATGAAAACACATTTTATTTGTCGTGAACAAGATAAGTGGTCAAGCAGAAACAAATCTAATCAAATCTAATTTGATTTGTCATATGCGCCGAATAGAACAGTTGTATACGGTGAAATGGTTGCTTCCCAACGAGTAAAAATAAAACATGTAATTAAATAATAATAATGACGCGATAATCGCGTGTCATTCCACTACACGCGATCTGTGTTGATTTATTGCGGTTTGAGTGTTATAAACAGCATGACAGGTGATTTATGCACTATTAGGAGCGCAGTGCTCACGGCTGCCTCGCGCGGTGTTATTTAATAATGTTGACGGTTCCTTTGGAGGTTTACTGTCGGTCACTGAGCCAAGAGGCCCAGAGAAGGGGACAGACGGTCAAACATTGATGACCATCTCAGCTTTGCCAGTTTTTGTGTGTGTGTGTGGGGGGGCAACGCTGCATGGATGTTGCAAATTAGATATGAAAAAAAAAACATGGCAACGTTTTGTAAGATAAAAAAGATGACAATTATTCACTATAGTTGACTAAAACATTTGTTCAAATGACAGAATATTCAATAAGTTCATTTGATTAAAAAAATGCAAGCAAAACCTATTGCATCCATAGACACTCTTTCTGACACACACACTGCAACAGCCACTGCACAGCTGTGGACTCACAACAGGAGGTGCTCATGTGGCCTCGACCCAAATGCTTCGGTTAGTTTTAGTTTCCACCAGTGGAAATATGACACCAACGCCATTCTCACATATCCCAGATATCTCTTGCCTGACAAAAGTGTGAATCTGAGGGAACACATATCTTTTGACATCCCTCCAATTAACACTTTGATCGCAGCCTGACAGCCATCATCTTCTATTTTCTGACTATACTGTAGTTGTTTTTGCAAGTCTTGCCCATTGTGCTGGTGTGTGTGTGTGTGTGTGTGTGTGTGTGTGTGTGTGTGTGTGTGTGTGTGTGTGTGTGTGTGTGTGTGTGTGTGTGTGTGTGTGTGTGTGTGTGTGTGTGTGTGTGTGACAGAGTGCATTCATCAAGTTATTTTGAATTGTGTTGAATCTGAAACACAAGTAAAGGAATGCGATAGCCGCCTATGCTCTCTGGTAACCGCTTCAGCTCTCACGCCAGCCGCGTGTGAACTTGAAATGGAAACAGGCATAGCATTCCATACTTTGAACATGCAAGCCAGGAACAGAGAGGTGGAAGATCATTTGTTTCACAAGTGGTGCATTGGTGATTCATGACTTGTCTTTACAGTAGGTCTTGCCTCTGTTCTTTTGACTTTAGACTCTTGTCTGTGTGTTCTTACAGTGGCATGCATTACTATGTATAAAATGTATTAATCTCAAAACTCAGTTTAGTAATCTTCTCTCTCTTCTTCTCTCCTAATGGGTATTTGTCTAGATATATCCTGGCTGGAAACCTTGGAATGAAAGACTTTTCCTACCCGAAGCATTCTTCTTTTTTTATCCTGAGAGAGAACAACAGGTGTTTCTCTATTTTTCTTCTGCAAAGCGTGACCTTGCTGTGGTGACCCCTTCTGGGGGTTATTTGTTGACAGTTTCCCGACAACAAGAGGAATAACCCTAACAAACTGTTATATCAGTAAGACAATTTTCAACACAAAGTGGAGTGACATTCTCTTGGCCCATAGCCAGGAATGGTGGATAACTTCCTAGTGAGCGGCGAGGAGACTTTCTTAACTTACGATAGCGCCCCTTCAGTGTATCACCTGTCGGACATGGTGACGGATGCAGGGACCTACCAGGTGATGCCCTCGCCCTTCTCCGAGGACGACCTGAGCGAGTCATCAAGCCCTCGCTCCTGTTCTAGCCCCGACTCCCAAGTGCTCAGCTCCAGCTATGGCAGCAGCTCCAGCGCCGAGAGTTCAGACAGCATCCTGGACTTCCTGCTGTCCCAGACCTCCCTAGGCGGAGCAGGGACTGCGGTGGCCATCCCCATGTCACTGTCCACCTCTCTGTGGGACTCACAGAGGGATGAGCCGTCCCACCCCCACCCAGAGGCCTTGAAGGAGGAGAGTGTGGACTTCTCTGTCTGGTCCTTGGTGGACATGGAGCAGCCATCCTTCCAGCCCACCTTGGAGGAGATAGAGGAGTTCCTGGAGGAGAACATGGAGGTGGTGTCATCCATGAAGCAGGAGGCCCGGGAGGGGGCGCTGGGGCTGGGTCTGGAGGAGATCATAGGGCTGGGGGTGGGACTGGAGGTGTACAGGGAGTCCTCATCCCCAGGGCCAAGGCTGGAGCCCGAGGCCAAGCATTCAGACCAAACTGTGTTTACTGAGAATGCCGCCACCACCACCGAGACCAAAAGCACACCGGCCTCGCCAGCACAGGAGTCCATAGAAGGTCTGCACGGCGACAGGTCCAAGAGTGATTCATTATCCAGCAGGCTTGGGACCACAGAGAGCGTTGCAAACAGTGGCAGCAGTGGGATGCCGGTCATCCTGCAGATCCAGCCCATGCAGATCAAAAAGGAACCCAGTTCCACGGCTCCTCATCATCCTCCCCAAGTCGTCCAGCCTCCCCCTCAGCCGGCATCAGACATCAAAATTGCCCAGCTGCTGGTCAACATCCAGGGGCAGACCTTCGCCCTGGTGCCCCAGCTGCTGCCCTCCACCAGCCTTAATCTCTCCTCCAAGTTTGTGCGCATTGCTCCAGTGCCCATTGCAGCCAAGCCCCTGGGCCTCGGGGAGATGCTGGTTGGGGTCCAGGGCCAAGGGCTCCATGTGGGGGGTCAGCAGTTTCAGAAGAACCCTGTGGCGGACCTCATCAAAATGCACAAATGCACTTTCCCCAGCTGTACCAAGATGTACACCAAGAGCAGCCACCTGAAAGCCCACCTCCGGAGACACACAGGGGAGAAGCCCTTCGCCTGCACCTGGCCAGGCTGTGGATGGAGGTGAGTGGGTGCTTGTTGACTATGATGATGATCATCATCATTTTATGGATTTGCTGTGCCTAAAGGCCTTTAGACATTCAAGTTAGTAGACATATACCAATAGAAAACATCCACCACTGAGCACATAACATGATGATTCTTCATAATGAATTACGATAGCTGCAATGATCTCATCACACGTTATCAGAATTGTATTCGGGAGGTGTCAGGGTTTTGAAGTTAAATAGTTTAAGACATCTGTCTCGAGATTTGAATGACATTGCTAGGTTAACGGCAGGTTGTATAAAGAATGCTTAGGGTGAGTGAGTGACTAGTCAGTGAGCCCAAGCTTTCACAAGCATGTCTGAGATATGGAGGGGATTATCCCTTGTTGTTATCGTTTGGCCTTTCTGGACACATTGGGGAAATGATATGTCAATGGGACAACCCAGCAAATGTATTGAGGACATTCAGCGACATTCCCATTAGGTCCCTTATGGGTTGTGGCGTAACAATATCCCTCTGACGTTCTGAGAATTTTCTAAGAACGTTGTGTATTGGTCCCAAGGGAACGTTCTCTGGGGGACCTTTGTCTAGTTCCCTGGACATCACTGAGGACCAAATCAGGATCTTTTTAGGACATTCTCAAGACTTTCATTTGACTTGTTCTTAGGACTTTGGGTGATGGTCATAAGGGAACGTTCTTTGGGGGACCTTTTTCTAGTTCCCTGTTTGACCCGGGGACGTCCCCAAATATGTTTTAGGAAGTTCTTAGGACGTTGTGTCATGGTCCTCTGATGCTCCCACGATTGTCCTAGGTGTACTAAACCATTATAAGTAATGAAACGGGATCTGAGTTTTAAGATAAGTGGTACGCTTACCGTAAGTGATTTGCGAAGGGTAGCAATAGGACTAGAGGTGAAATCAGTCATTGATGGTGGCAAAGCAGGGCAAACGGGAACACTGTGAACCAAGAGATTGTGAGTGCAAATCCCAGGTGAGGACATGTTAAATAATAATTACTGTATGATTAAACATACACAATGTAATATATGTAAGCACAGTTTGTGTGTGGGTGTCCCTAGCATTGCCAAAAGACAAAGAGCTGTGAATGGTTCACCAGTCAGGGCCTTGATGGACCATGTGCCCTAGGTAGAACGTTTAATTCATTTTTGGGGGGAGAACGTTTATTTGAGACCATCAGTAATTATTTTACTAGGCAAATCAGTTAAGAACAAATTCTTATTTTCAATTACGGCCTAGGAACAGTGTTCAGGGGCAGAAACTTGCCTTGTTCAGGGGCAGAATGACAGATTTTTACCTTGTCAGCTCGGGGATTCGATCTTGCAACCTTTTGGTTACAAGTCCAACGCTCTGACCACTAGGCTACCTGACACCCCAGTAAACTGGAAACTATAGAAAATCCTCCAGGGGACCATGACACAACGTCCCAAGAACATCCTAAAAATGTCCCCGGGTCAAACCCGGGAACTAGACAAAACCTCAAGGGGATCATGACACAACATCCTGATGACATTAGGCAACCATTTTGTGACGTCCCGGGGACGTCCTAACGACTCATTGTTGTTAGCAGGGAAGTTCACTTTACAGTACAAGCTGGGTGTCATGTTTCTCAATTGAAGGCAGCTTTTGTACCACAGACTGTGACTGGCACCCAAATTGACCAGTCCAATGAGGTCATCAATTAGCGCCAGTGAGTGTCTTAAAGTGAGACTTCACAGGATCCAGAGGCCCCTTCAGATAATATTGCTTAATGTGCGTCCCAGATGGGACCCTATTCCCTACACAGTACACTATTTTTGACCAGGGAATAGGGTGCCATTTGAGATTCAGCCTTAAAGACTTCCTCTCTCACAGCATCAAGCTTTCAGAGTAGGTGCAGCATTCCTTCTGGTTAACATGGATTTGAGTTGCTTGTTTCATTTTGGCTAATTGGCGATCACTCGACATGCTATTCCTTCACTGCAGCCTCACAATTTAGTCGCCACAGTAGCAGCACTGTGAATCATTTTACTTGGCTACCACTTAGTGATATTCCCTTTGGGGACTTCCTGGTAAGTACTTAAAATCAAGACGATGTCTCTTTAATGGAACGTATTTGACTTTTATTTATTTTATTTATTTAACCTTTATTTAGGCAAGTCAGTTAAGAACAAATTCTTATTTACAATGACGGCCTACCAAAAGGCAAAAGGCCTCTCCTATGGGGGCTGGGATAAAAAATAAAAATATAGGACAAAACACACATCACAACAAGAGATACACCACAACGCTCCATAAAGAGAGACCTAAGACAACAGCACGGCAGCAACACATGACAACACAGCATGGTAGCAACACATGACAACAACACGGTAGCAACACAACATGGCAGCAGCACAAAACATGGTACAAACATTCTTGGCTAACAGCACAATGGGCAAGACTTGCAAAAACAACTACAGTATAGTCAGAAAATAGAAGGTGATGGCTGTCAGGCTGCGGTCAAAGTGTTAATTGGAGGGATGTCAAAAGATATAAATGTGTTCCCTCAGATTCACACTTTTGTCAGGCACGAGATATCTGGGATATGTGAGAATGGCGTTGGTGTCATATTTCCACTGGTGGAAACTAAAACTAACCGAAGCATTTGGGTCGAGGCCACATTAGCATCTCCTGTTGTGAGTCCACAGCTGTGCAGTGGCTGTTGCAGTGTGTGTGTGTGTCAGAAAGAGTGTCTATGGATGTCTACATCAACAAGATCTCATTGTATCCCTCAAAATGGAGTCTATTTGTGGGTTAGTTCTGTGTGTTTACATGATAAAAACAGAAACAAGTCAAATGTTAACAGTTTATGCATTGATTCCGAGTGGTTAAGGTTAGGGCTATGGTTTGGGAAGACTTAAAACAAAATAATAAAAAAACGACATGCTATTACCATCAAGTATCATCAAGTATCCTCAAGGCTTGCGAGAGCATTGTAAACTGCGGTGATGCATTGGTCTGAGCAGCACGCTTTGGCTCTGAACATCATGAGTTCGCACCCAGTGCTGGGCAATTTATGTTCTTTTTTTGTGAGCGCTGAGGAATGTATATAGTGACGTTTTCAGAACCTTTTCAAACGTTCGATATCGAAGTCTATTTGTAGTGAGCAGGCTGGTCATGTTCTGAATAGGGGTGTCAGTTTTCAACCGTGTGTGTGCTTGTGTGTGTGTGTATGTGTGTGTTTGAGCTTGCATTGATGAGTGTGCATGCGTGAGAGAGTTGGTGAGTGTGTGTGTGTGTGTGTGTGTGTGTGTGTGTGTGTGTGTGTGTGTGTGTGTGTGTGTGTGAGAGAGAGTGTGATGGAGTGTGTGACTCTTGGCACTCAGCTGCCTGATTTCCTGAGGACACAGGGTCAGGTGGAGAGAGTGACAGTCTCGGGTGAAAGAGTATAACCTTTGGCTTTGTAAGCCAGGGAGGAATGTTATCTATATGCCCTGGCCTGCAAAGACCTTACTGAGTATAGGTGGCTAACACATGGTCAAAGTACAAGTAGGGATATGTGAATTGTGACTGTACTTACAAAGAGGTGGACGAGGTAACGCGTGTGTATTAGTGTGTGTGTGTGTGTGTTAGTGTGTGTGTGAGTGCATTCTGTTGTGCCCTGAGCAGGGATAGAACTTGTAATGTTTGACACAACATCACATGCAATTCAAACCAACCATCTATGCCAATAGAGCAAAAGATTAGTCTGTCACTGCGTGAGTGACGTTTGTCTTCAGATCTAAGTAATCTCGCTTAGATCTAGAAATAAAATGATCTCGCGGAGGATTGTCATTTCTTTTTTTACTTCTGGGGGGAATGCCGTTAACAATTGTGATAACCTTTGTGCAAGGGAAGGAAGTGAAGTGTCCTGCCTCGCAAACGGAAACTCTCTGCCAAACTAATATCACCCGTGTTTATCATGGCCAAAAAACACATTTTTGGTTTTCATGAATTTTTACAATATAGACAATTTTTACTTTTTGGCTGTGGAATCTAGTGGAAAACTATATAATCTGCACACAGGTTTGAAAATCACCACACCAGTTTAAGAACTTTCTTTGCCCAATCCTAATTTGTTCAAATAATCATTGACGAAAACCCCAAACCAGGAACTACTGCTACTCATAATCACATAATTCTACGCGAGTCTTGACAGATTCATCTGTCCACCAAAATTTGTCCATGAGAGTTTCAGATCTCAGGGAAAGTGTGATGTCACGGAAGTTTTCCAGCAAACATGCTACAGACGAGTTTCACATCCACTACAGGTGCATGTGTGTATGTATGTGCGTCTACACACTCCATACAGCATATTAGTTTGTATAGAATCAGCTTACCTTCCGTTTCTGATATGCTCAATCATTCATGGACTCCAGTCCACTTCTCCACAGAGAGCAATCTACAGTCTATTGCTGAAAAGGCCGCTGCATCAGTCAATTTATTTATGATGACCGTGGCACCAACTTGGCACCCCGCCAGCGGCCGTGTATTTGTAATGTATTTGTATTGTATTTGTAATGTATTTGTTTTGTATTGTATTTGTTTTGTATTTGTAATGTATTTGTAATGTATTTGTAAATGTATTTGTAATAGTCTGTCCCAGTAGATGAGCTCGGCTGCAGCAAAAATCCCCTTAGTAGTTATCCAGGCAATGCATTTCATCCCTACAACATGGGTCTTGTCTGGACACAAAGACCGGATTTAGGGAGAGAGAAGGTAGGGCAAGAAAGAGAAAGAGTGGATGAATATAAATGGAGGAAGAGAGGGAGAGAGAACGTAGTGCAAGAAAAAGAGAGAGTGGAGGAATATAAATGGAGGATGAGAAGGAGAGGGAGAGAGAAGGTAGGGCAAGAAAGAGAGAGACTGTGTAAGGGTGAGGGGCCTGTTTCAGTTTTGTACACACAATCAGTCTGATGGAAACTGGTGTGGAAGTGAGATGAACAAAAGGCTAAGTGCCGAATAGCATGACTGTGTGATAGGAACGTCTAGGCTGGCAGACTGCTTGAAAAGGGAGAAGGATCGATGTGAGGCTGAGATGTTTACAGTTGGACAGAGGGACACACATGAGAACAGATACACGTGCAAACACACACGTACAGGTATGGGAATGTTGTGTGCATGCACACACACATACACTATATACTCACGTGCACACAGTCTCTGTGTCCTTCTTTTCTCTCTCTCTCTCTCTCTCTCTCTCTCTCTCTCTCTCTCTCTCTCTCTCTCTCTCTCTCTCTCTCTCTCTCTCTCTCTCTCTCTCTCTCTCTCTCTCTCTCTCTCTCTCTCTCTCTCTCTCTCTCTCTCTCTCTCTCTCTCTCTCTCTCTCTCTCTCTCTCTCTCTCTCTCTCTCTCTCTCTCTCTCTCTCTCTCTCTCTCTCTCTCTCTCTCTCTCTCTCTCTCTCTCTCTTATACACACAAACACCAAAATCTAATTAAACCTCCCCATATTTCATCTGGAGTTGACATCGATTTCATTTCATCACAAGGACGTGGGGGGGGGGGGGGGGGGGGGGGGGGGGGGGGGCACACATGAGAGGAATGTTGAACAGGATAAGGCCAAGATGAGAAACTACCTTACTCTACAGACTTTACTACTCTCTAGCCGCCACCATGGGCCTCCGTACACCTGTATTAGAGCAGTAGCAGTAGAGAGTAGTAGAGCTTGTGTCATTATGTGCTCTGAATGTGTGCCCTAGATTCGTACTCTTGTATAAACTGTCTACAATCTACTTATAAACGCTTTTCAACATCCTTCACAGGGTTTTTACATGTCTGCACTGTAATTGATTATTAGCCGACTGTTATTAATAACAATGTTATTATTATTATTATTATTATTTGACTATAAGCCATTATTAGAGAGAGTCACTGCTGTAGGCCTTCTGTAGTTGCCTATCTACTGAGATTAACTCGCTGGGTCTAAACCTCTTCTCTCCTTTCCTTGTGGTTTGGGGACTCATGTTTTATGTGTGTGTGTGTGACAGATAGTAAAGTGGGTTTTATTCTGACTCCGCAGCTAAATCACAGGCTTGAGATTGCATGAATTCATCATCCTGTCAGCTCTGTCTGTAACATCTGGGAGACAGAAAGAGCTAGGCTTGTGAGAGACTGCTGGGAGGCCAATAGTTGTCATGCCTTAAGCTTTATTCATCTGTTTCACGCTATCGCTAACTATTTAGAATTTCCGCATAGCATTTCTCCAGGGTTTATTCCTGGGTTTTAAGCTAGCACTAACTAGCTAACAATGATCTGCATAGCACTGGTAAGGTAATGTGTTTTAAGCTAGCATGAACCTTTTTTATATTGCCATTCCTTAAGCTTAGCCTAGCCATGTGTTTTAAGCTAATTATTTAGCATTGCTAGTATTGCTTTAGGGTTCATTACTATGAGCCATCCTCCCCTCAGCAGCCTCCTGTGAGCTACGTGCTGTAAAATTACTTTTACTATCGTGACTGTAGACAAATCTGTATATCTTACCATTTCAGAATCGCTGTCAACATTTAACAATAATATGGAATGAAGCTAAAAGCAAATTCCCTTGTCTGTTGCTATGTCAAAGAAAATTAAAAGTATTATTCTGAAAAAAATAAACAAATCACATTACATATGTAAACAATAATGTTTTATTCTGTTCTATTTTAAAATCATTGACATCTTTCTCCTATCTGTGTCTCTCCCAGGTTCTCGAGGTCAGATGAGCTGTCGCGACACCGGCGGTCCCACTCAGGGATCAAGCCCTACCAGTGTCCAGTGTGTGAGAAGAAATTTGCCCGCAGTGACCATCTGTCAAAACACATCAAAGTCCACCGCTTTCCGCGAAGCCGGACACTGCGCACAACAAACTGACCACACCCGGATCACTCTTCAATGGACATAGGCCAAAGGAGCACGGAATGTGTGTGTCTGTGAGATGGAATTTGTGTGAATGTGTTTGTGTGAGAGTGTGGTATGACTTACGGGGAGAGAGAGAGAGAGAAAAAGAGCGAGAGAGAGAGAGCAAGAGAGAGAAAGAGAGAGAGAGAGAAAAAGAGCAAGAGAGAGAAAGAGCTAGAGAGAGAGAGGTCGAGAGAGCGCGAGAGAGCGATGGAGATGGAAGATGTATGTGTGTGCCTTGCCTTTTAGAGAGATCTATAACAGTGGTCTTGTGCTATAATTTATTGTTGAAAGCAAAACCAACACATGACACTTACCATCTTCTCAGTAATCAACGTTTCTTGAGATTCTTGTTGCTGTTGGTATTTTGTATGTTGTACTCTTTTTATTTGTTTTTCTGTTCAGTCTTTATTTTCTTTTTCAATGAAAGATTGTTTTCATTTGAGATGAAATGTATTAATTGCTTCAGTAATAGCCTTGCGTTTCTATTTTACCTGGATTTGACTGCCTTTTACCTTGTTAAGAAGTGCCAATGTCTTTGACATTCCTCATCCAAGTCAGGTTGAAGTTTGCCCGGAAAAGTTCTCCTTGTGTTTTGCCTTGTCACTCAGCTCATTGACAGAGGGTAAAGAATAGCTTACTCATTCATCACACTGTTTGTTCAAAGGGAGTGGCAGAGCTTATTGCCAATTCTGTACATAAACTACTGATAACAAATATGAACACGTCGCTATAAGCTACTGGGACTCTTCTCAAGTTCCAGAAAAACTTCACCTGCTCAGATTCTGAGACAAGGCGGGTGAAAGTAAAAGAATGGAACAAAGAAAGAATTGCGCACATGTATGATTGTTGATTGTTTTATGTGTAAAAAAAAGCCTTCCAATCAGTGTTAGATTTTGTATTCAGCTTTTTATTCTAAACTCATGTTGTGTATTTGTTGGTCTTTTTCGTGTCAGTGGCTCAAGCCGTTTGTAAGACACTTGTCTGGCCTTAACCCACCACAGCATCCTTACCAGGGGGGCAAAATTGTAAAATAACAAGTTATTCATCGCAGGCATGTTTTATGAATTAATGGTGATATGGTTTGAGAGCATGAGGAAAGGGAATTGGAACTGCATAATCCTTTAATCCTGTCCATGGAATTGAATCTCAATTAGCTTTTTCTCTCCTTTTTGCTGTTGACACAAAATCTGCCTCAAATCAGCTCCCCAATCTGATCTGTTACTGGAATACCCCACAAGCTCTTGCCCTCACACGGTTATGTTGAAGTGAGGTTATCATGTACGTGGATACCACTACACCACGGTGCTGAACAACCAGAAGAACTGCCTTCTGGAAACTGTTGTCACAACACACTTATTGAGGCCATGGCACAGTTGTCATTATTCTTGATGTCCTGTTTGCTCTTGAGACTTGTTTGTTAAGTATGCCACGCCCTGTTGTGAATGTACGGTGTGTGAGACACCGTCCATACATAGTTAATGTAATGTTCGCAGATGAAAAAGCAGGGGTACATTATATTGTACATAATTCCTTTCATTCAATTTTTGAATTTTTAATGCTTGTTTAAACACAGGTGTTTTATCGCATCCTATGAATGCATGTGAATATGCAGGAGTGTACATAGCTACACAGAAGACTATTGTAATAACATATCTTAAGGCCAAGATTCAGGACTCTATTCAATCTGTAAAGCTGAAGCGTCATTTCCGATTGAGCTGACATATGCAGTGTTTACCGTGAATCCAGTCTCCGCTAAACAGGAACCTTGCCTTTAAATTTAAATCACTCTGTAAAGCTGAACTTCTGCGATGGGGATTGAATAGAGCCCTCAATCAGATCAAGTGTTAATCGGCGATAGCCGACACCTGCATAGCTGATGTTTTGGCGTTGTCTGAACTGCGTTGGACCGGTCAAATCGTTGAGCAGCTGCTCTTGTTATCTTTTTCATGAAGCCACACCCATCCCACTTGCATTAGAAGTTCAGAACGAGAAAGTGTAGGCTATATAGAAATAATGATGCTCAAATTGAAAATCATTCAACAAAATATTAAGGATTTCTATCAGTCTAATAGAGGTGTAGATTCCATCTCACATTCCAGTGTTCCAACTTGTAAACAAGGCTGCATGGGATTTCTCTTAATGCGACTCTGTGCAGCCAATGGCAATGTCCGCTTTAGGTATAATGCCGGGAGCTGCTTGTGGAATTGACAGCACTAACGCAGTTCCACCTCGGACACCGTCAAAACATCAGCTATGTGGATGGCGGCTAATCGGGATCTGATTGAATCGGACCCTTAGTTTGTGGTTGTGTAGATTTCTAGTATACGCCCTAAACGTGTACATGACAAAACATTTCAGAACTTATCAATATATTATATATTTTTTCTTTGTTCTGCCCAAGATGCATTTACAAATAAAATTTTAAGAAGCGATCCTGTGACCATTACTTTGTATTATTTCTTCACATTTTCTCTTGTGACTTTATTACAGAAATGTATTCTCAACGTTAAGGGGCAACACATTGTTAAAAGTAACTGTCCAGTGAAAATCGCACTTTAAAAAGTTCATATTCTGTTAAATCATACCCATATAATGTTGACTTATCCTATACTCAAATTTATGGCCAAAGCATAAATTAGAGAAAAAAACCTATTTAAAAAAACACTTCAAACATGTATCTCAAACAGACCGTTTCAAAAATGCTTGCTATTTCCTCATAAAAGATGATAGCACATATGGAAAAACTATGAAATAGCAAATATGGATTCATGTAGTAACCAAAAAAGTGATTTTAGATTCTTCGAAGTAGCCACCCTTTGCCTTGATGACAGTTTTGCACACTCTTGGCGTTCTCTCAACCAGCTTCACTTGGAATGCTTTTCCAACAGTTTTGAACATATGTTCCCACATATGCTGAGCACTTGTTGGCTGCTTTTCTTTCACATTGCAGTCCAACTCATCCCAAACCATCTTTTGGGTTGAGGTCAGGTGATTGTGGAGGCCAGGTCATCTGATGCAGCACTCCATCACTCTCCTTCTTGGTCAAATAGCCCTTACACAGCCTGGAGGTGTTTATGGTCATTGTCCTGTTGAAAAACAATTGATAGTCCCACTAAGACCAAACCATATGGGATGGCGTATCGCTGCAGAATGCTGTGGTAGCCATGCTGGTTAAGTGTGCCTTGAATTTTAAATAAATCACTGACAGTGTCACCAGCTAAGCACCCCCACACCATCCCACCTCCTCCTCCATGCTTCACGGTGGGAACCACACATGCGTTCACCCACACCGCGTCTCACAAAGACACAGGGGTTGGAACCAAAAATCTCAAATTTGGACTCATCAGACGAAATGACAGATTTCCACCGGTCTAATGACCATTGCGCATGTTTCTTGGCCCAAGGAAGTCTCTTCTTCTTTTTGGTGTCCTTTAGTAGTCATTTCTTTGCAGCAATTCGACCATGAAGGCCTGATTCACGCAGTCTCCTCTGAACAGTTGATGTTGAGATGTGTCTGTTACTTGAAGTCTGTGAAGCATTTATTTGGGCTGCAATTTCTGAGCCTGGAAACTCTAATGAACTTGTCCTCTGCAGCAGAGGTAACTCTGGGTCTTCCTTTTCTGTGGCGGTCCTCATGAGAGCCAGTTTCATCATAGCGCTTGATGGTTTTTGTGACTGCACTTGAAGAAACTTTCAAAGTTCTTGAAATTTTCTGGATTGACTGACCTTATTGTTTTAAAGTAATGACGGACTCTAATTTCTCTTTGCTTAGTTGAGCTGTTCTTGCCATAATATGGACTTGGTCTTTTACCAAATAGGGCTATCTTCTGTATACCACCTCTACCTTGTCACAACACAACTGATTGCCTCAAACGCATTAAATTCCACAAATTCACTTTTAACAAAGCACACCTGTTAATTGAAATGCATTCCAGGTGACTACCTCATGAAGCAGGTTGAGAGAATCCCAAGAGTGTGCAAAGATGTCATCAGGGCAAAGGGTGGCTACTTTGAAGAATCTCAAATATAAAATACATTTTGATTTGTTTAACACTTTTTTGGTTACTACATGATTCCATATGTGTTATTTCATAGTTGTGATGTCTTCACTATTATTCTACAATATAGAAAATAGTACAAATAAAGGAAAACCCATGAGTCGGTGTATCCAAACTTCTGACTGGTACTGTATGTATCATTAGTTTCTTGACCGTAGCTAAATATCCTTATGAATGTATTTATTAACACAAATACATGTTTATATATAAACTATTTATTAAAAGTGGCAATCCTGTAATCATACACCAACAGACCTCATCTATGTATTAACTCTATTCCATGGCTAACAAACATTGTATTAATGTTTATAAGCATGTCATAAGAAGGCCTTTCCAAGAAAGTGTCACTAGGTTTTGAATCTGGGATAGTATGGAAGGATTATAATAACCTTGGTGTTGTTGATGGGTACATTTGATTTTAGACAGATAGAAACACAATATTGCATCGTACTGTATGTCTAACAATGACTGCATATACAGTGAAGTCGGAAGTTTACATACACCTTAGCCAAATACATTTAAACTCAGTTTTTCACCATTCTTGACATTTAATCCTAGTAAAAATTCCCTGTCTTAGGTCGGTATGGATCACCACTTTATTTTAAGAATGTGAAACGTCAGAATAATAGTAGAGAGAATAATTTATTTCAGCTTTTATTTCTTTCACCACATTCCGAGTGGGTCAGAAGTTTACATATACTTAATTAATATTTGGTAGCATTGCCTTTAAATTGTTTAACTTGGGTCAAACGTTTCGGGTAGCCTTCCACAAGCTTCCCACAATAAGTTGAGTGAATTTTGGCCCATTCCTCCTGACAGAGCTGGTGTAACTGAGTCCGGTTTGTAGGCCTCCTTGCTCGCACACGCATTTTCAGTTCTGCCCACACATTTTCTGTAGGATTGAGGTCAGGGCTTTGTGATGGTCACTCCAATACCTTGACTTTGTTGTCCTTAAGCCATTTTGCCACAACTTTGGAAGTATGCTTGTGGTCATTGTTCATTTGGAAGACCCATTTGCAACCAAGCTTTAACTTCCTGACTGATGTCTTGAGATGTTGCTTCAATATATCCACATAATTTTCCTACCTCATGATGCCATCTATTTTGTGAAGTGCACCAGTCACTTCTGCAGCAAAGCACCCCCACAACATGATGCTGTCGCCCACGTGCTTCACGGTTGGGATGGTGTTCTTCGGCTTGCAAGCCTCCCTCTTTTTCCTTCAAACATAACGATGGTCATTACGACAGTTTTATTTTTGTTTCATCAGACCAGAGGACATTTCTCCAAAAAGTACGATCTTTGTCCCCATGTGCAGTTGCAAACCGTAGTCTGGCTTTTTTAGGGCAGTTTAGGAGCAGTGGCTTCTTCCTTGCTGCGCAGTCTTTCAGGTTATGTCGATATAGGACTCGTTTTACTGTGGATATAGATACTTTGTACCTGTTTCCTCCAGCATCTTCACAAGGTCCTTTGCTGTTCTGGGATTGATTTGCACGTTTCTCACCAAAGTACGTTCATCTCTAGGAGACAGAACGCGTCTCCTTCCTGAGTGGTATGACGGCTGCGTTGTCCCATGGTGTTTATACTTGCGTACTATTGTTTGTACAGATGAACGTGGTACCTTCAGGCGTTTGGAAATTGCTCCCAAGGATGAACCAGATTTGTGGAGGTCTCCATTTTTTTCTGAAGTCTTGGCTGATTTCTTTTGTTTTTCCCATGATGTCAAGTGAAGAGGCACAGAGTTTGAAGGTAGGCCTTGAAATAGATCCACAGGTACACCTCCAATTGACTCAAATTATGTCAATTAGCCTATCAGAAGTTTCTAAAGCCATGACATCATTTTTGGAATTTTCCAAGCTGTTTAAGGCACAGTCAACTTAGTGTATGTAAACTTCTGACCCACTGGAATTGTGATACAATGAATTTTAAGTGAAATAATCTGTCTGTAAACAATTGTTGGAAACATTACTTTTGTCATGCATAAAGTAGATGTCCTAACCGACTTGCCAAAACTATAGTTTGTTAACAAGAAATTTGTGGAGTGGTTGAAAAACAAGTGTATGTAAACTGGAAAATGTCGGTTTTAAATAGGGCTGTTAATGTTCAGAAATCTGCTAAATGACATACATTTAAATATAAAAATAATTCCTAAGTTCCTGGAGTCGGGAATCAAGAGTCGATTTCAAAATAAGAGACAAACAGGTACAAAGCACATTTACACAAATGTAGTAATGTGTATTTATTGTTTGCACCAAAAATTATAAAAAATCTCACTAATTTGAATGAAAAGATCAAATTTCTACATGTGCACTCAGCGAAATCATAACCACAAAACATGAACTTGATGAAAAAGGACAGGAACCGATTCCTTGTGAAGGAGTCCCGATTCCCGATTCCTGATTCCAGTCATTGTTCGAATCAGTAATCAACTCTTTTTGCAATCAACTTCCAGCCCTAGTTTAGAACCGACTTTTTTGGCTATATCAATGCCCCTCAACCCATCCCCCCACCCACCCTCCGATTCCTAGAACTCAGAGAACACAAAGATGAGACTGAGAGGCAGAGAGCATTTAAATTAATTAGGAACATCCAGTTCCTGCCAAGCCCCAATGTAATGTTAAGTAAACATGTGGACACCATTTTAGATATGTCCACATGTTTACGTGATTTCCATTTTAATCAGCGCTTGCGTCTATATGCACGGCGTGACATATCCATTACAAGCAGCAGTCGATAGCATTTAGTGTTCCATGTGCAAAATGTGCTGACTCACTCACCATCAGGAGACAGTCAAAATGTTGTTATGGACCGGGAGAAATAAGGAGGAGGGTCGGAGGACTTTAAAACGCCTACATTCGCCCAGGAATGGGTCTGGTTTGGTGATATGGGGAAAACGGTTTAGGCTCTTTTTTAAAGATTTAACTTGCTTTCCATCAATATTATGGTGTCCATATTAGGACATCCTCTGTCTCAGCACAACTTATTGCATGAGGAAAAACCAACAGTAGGTATTGTCAGTTCAATTCAAACAACTATCCCCTTAGGGCAATTACTACCTTAATTGCTTCAGACATACAACAAACAGTCACAGAGACAAGAAATACACAAGAAACATGAGAGTCAATAACTAAAACGTGTAGAGCAATAAATATCCTATGAGTCATATTATCTCAGTCAAAGGACACACCATTTCGAAAACACTGGGTACACTCGCAAACATCTGGCAATGTGTACAGGAGCACATATGTATGTGTGCAGTATCTTATCAGTGTTCCCAGTGACTTTATAGTGTTCAGACAAGCTCAAGGTTAGCCGTGCATGACAAACATCTAGCACTTTCCGTCTGACTGCCAAAGGGAATTGATCAAGTTGATTGGTTTTCAAATGAGAGATATTCTCATCTTTAGTTGTTTAAAAATACGGGTGGTAAAAATAGCTCTGAAAAAATGGTTCTGAAACCAATTCCCATGCACTCCTTCAGCAGCATCCCTCTATTATTGGCCAGAAGAGGTTCTGTTAGTGGAAATCAGTCAACCACCATGCACAATCACATCATCATATTCAATTTACAGCAATAAATGAACGCTAAATTAATTAGACGCTAATAATCATGACAAAGTTAAGTAGGACAATGGGAAGCTTGCAACCACATCTTTTTTCTTATGCTGTGATGTTCGATTGGATCTCAACGATGCCACCAAATGTAACATGATGATGAGGCCAGGCTAAGGCTGCATCATCACATGCTGCAAGAATGATTACTCTCATTGAACATTTGTACATTTTATTTATTTATCTGATGTTCTTATTCAGAGCGACTTACAGTAGTAGTAAGTGCATATTTTTTTCAATCAAACCCCAAACCATGGTGTTGCAAGCACCATGCTCTACTAACTGAGCCACACGGGACAACAAAACAATATTTTTACATTATGGAAAACAATAAGACATATCTGCTTAGTCAAACATGCAGTCATAATGTGCTCAAATAGTATTATTTTGATATACACTGAGTGTACAAAACATTAGGAATACCTTCCTAATATTGAGTTGCACTCACTTTTGGCCTCAGAACAGCCTCACGTTGTCAGGGCAGGACTCAACCTGTTCTCAGAGCATTTTGTATTATTCTCTACGTAAATCCGAGACTCCGTTTAGTATGATATGTTACGTTTCGTAGGGTATGTATTAATTTTTGGATGTTCATCACCCATTTCGTATGATATGATATGAATTACAATACGTATTATATGTTACGAATTTGCAAAACATACAATATGTTATGAATTCGCAAAACGTACTATATGTTACAAATGTTACAAATGTATGATATGTTATGAATTCTAGTTAAGTGGCTAGGCTAGAGATTAGGGGTTAAGGGTTAAGGTTAGGGTTAGGGTTCGCTAAAAGGGTAATGTTAGGGTTAGGGGAAGGGTTAGTTAACATGCTAACAAGTAGGTGGAATATTAAAGCTGATCCACCCCCTACAAAAAACGAAAATATAAAATAACATAAAAAATTAAAAAATATAAAAACAAGTAGGTGTGAATTAGCTAAAAAGTAGTTTAAAAGTTAATAATTACCTAAATGATGAGATTTAAACTTTTGGGCTAATAGATGTTCAATTTATACGCCCACCCATCCTCCCCGCCTTAAGTATCCATCTGTCTGATGTAAACATACCAAACGTAATATACAGAGCACTCGGAAATTAGAGACTTCTTCCCGTTTTCCACAACGTTTTGCGTTATGCATTATTCTAAAATTGATTAAATATTTTTTTCCTCAGGAATCAACACACAATACCCCAAAATAACAAAGTGAAAACAGGTTTTTTGAATTTTTGCAAATGTATTAAAAATAAATAAATACCTTATTTACATAAGTACTCAGACCTTTTGCTGTGAGACTCGAAATTGAGCTCAGGTGCCACCTGTTTCCATTGATAATCCTTGAGATGTTTCTACAACTTGATTGTAGTCCAGTTGTTGGAAATTCAATTAATTGGACATGATTTGCAAAGGCACACACCTGTCTATATAAGGTCCCACAGTTGACAGTGCATGTCAGAGCAAAAACCAAGCCATAAGGTTGAAGGAATTGTCCATGGAGCGCCAAGACAGGATTGTGTCGAGGCACAAAAAAATTCTGCAGCATTGAAGGTCCCCAAGAACAAAGTGGCCTCCATCATTCTTAAATGGAAGAAGTTTAGAACCACCAAGACTCTTCCTAGAGCTGGCCACCCGGCCAAACTGAGCAATCAGTTTGAGAAGGGCCTTGGTCAGGGAGGTGACCAAAAACCCGATGGTCACTCTGACAGAGCTCCAGAGTTGTGGAGTCTGTGGAGATGGGAGAACCTTCCAGAAGGATAACCATCTCTGCAGCACTCCACCAATCAGGCCTTTAGGGTAGAGTGGCCAGATGGAATCCACTCCTCAGTCAAAGGCACATGACTGCCCGCATGGAGTTTGCCAAAAGGCACCTAAAGGACTCTCAGACCATGAGAAACGTGACGCTTGGCCTGAATGCTAGAGGAAACCTGGCACCATCCCTACGATGAAGCATGGTGGTGGCAGCATCATGCTGTGGGGATGTTTTTCTGCAGCATGGACTGGGATCACTGGAAAGATGAATGGAGCAAAGTACACAGAGATCCTTGATGAGGATCCTAGGAGGGCTGCAGAGATGGTTGTTCTTCTGGAAGGTTCTCCCACCTCCACAGAGGAACACTAGAGCTCTGTCAGAGTGACCAGAGCCAATTGAAAGCAGCCAACAAGTGCTCAGCATATGTGGGATCTCCTTCAAGACTGTTGGAAAAGCAGTCCAGGTGAAGCTGATTGAGAGAATGCCAAGAGTGTAAAAAAAAAAAATATATATATACAGTGGGGCAAAAAAGTATTTAGTCAGCCACCAATTGTGCAAGTTCTCCCACTTAAAAAGATGAGAGAGGCCTGTAACTTTCATCATAGGTACACTATGACAGACAAAATGAGAAAAAAAAATCCAGAAAATCACATTGTAGGATTTTTTATGAATTTATTTGCAAATTATGGTGGAAAATAAGTATTTGGTCAATAACAAAAGTTTATCTCAATACTTTGTTATATACCCTTTGTTGGCAATGACAGAGGTCAAACGTTTTCTGTAAGTCTTCACAAGGTTTTCACACACTGTTGCTGGTATTTTGGCCCATTCCTCCATGCAGATCTCCTCTAGAGCAGTGATGTTTTGGGGCTGTTGCTGGGCAACACGGACTTTCAACTCCCTCCAAAGATTTTCTATGGGGTTGAGATCTGGAGACTGGCTAGGCCACTCCAGGACCTTGAAATGCTTCTTACGAAGCCACTCCTTCGTTGCCCGGGCGGTGTGTTTGGGATCATTGTCATGCTGAAAGACCCAGCCACGTTTCATCTTCAATGCCCTTGCTGATGGAAGGAGGTTTTCACTCAAAATCTCACGATACATGGCCCCATTCATTCTTTCCTTTACACGAATCAGTCGTCCTGGTCCCTTTGCAGAAAAACAGCCCCAAAGCATGATGTTTCCACCCCCATGCTTCACAGTAGGTATGGTGTTCTTTGGATGCAACTCAGCATTCTTTGTCCTCCTAACACGACGAGTTGAGTTTTTACCAAAAAGTTATATTTTGGTTTCATCTGACCGTATGACATTCTCCCAATCTTCTTCTGGATCATCCAAATGCTCTCTAGCAAAATTCAGACGGGCCTGGACATGTACTGGCTTAAGCAGGGGGACACGTCTGGCACTGCAGGATTTGAGTCCCTGGCGGCGTAGTGTGTTACTGATGGTAGGCTTTGTTACTTTGGTCCCAGCTCTCTGCAGGTCATTCACTAGGTCCCCCCGTGTAGTTCTGGGATTTTTGCTCACCGTTCTTGTGATCATTTTGACCCCACGGGGTGAGATCTTGCATGGAGCCCCAGATCGAGGGAGATTATCAGTGGTCTTGTATGTCTTCCATTTCCTAATAATTGCTCCCACAGTTGATTTCTTCAAACCAAGCTGCTTACCTATTGCAGATTCAGTCTTCCCAGCCTGGTGCAGGTCTACAATTTTGTTTCTGGTGTCTTTTGACAGCTCTTTGGTCTTGGCCATAGTGGAGTTTGGAGTATGACTGTTTGAGGTTGTGGACAGGTGTCTTTTATACTGGTAACAAGTTCAAACAGGTGCCATTAATTCAGGTAACGAGTGGATGACAGAGGAGCCTCTTAAAGAAGAAGTTACAGGTCTGTGAGAGCCAGAAATCTTGCAAGTTTTGTAGGTGATCAAATACTTATTTTCCACCATAATTTGCAAATAAATTCATTAAAAATCCTACAATGTGATTTTCTGGATTTTTTTTCTCATTTTGTCTGTCATAGTTGAAGTGTACCTATGATGAAAATTACAGGCCTCTCTCATCTTTTTAAGTGGGAGAACTTGCACAATTGGTGGCTGACTAAATACTTTTTTGCCCCACTGTATATGTACAGAATGGACAGTATATGAATAGAAAAGTTGTGTACAGAAGTAGTTATATAGGATGAGCCATGACTAGAATGCAGTATATAAATACAGTTTCAATTGGGTACAACAGTTTGTAAACATTATTAAAGTGACCAGTGTTCAATGACTCTATGTACAAAGGGCAGCAGTCTCTAAGGTGCAGGGTAGAGTACTGGGTGGCAGCCGGCTAGTTACAGTGCTAAGGTTCAGGGTAGAATACTGGGCGGAGGCCAGCTAGTGATGGCTGTTTAACAGTCTGATGGCCTGGAGATAGCTCTTTTATCAGTCTCTCGGTCCCAGCTTTGATCCACCTTTACTGTCTCAGCCTTCTAGATGATAGCGGGTGAACAGGCCGTGGCTCGGGTGGTTGATGTATTTGACGATCTCCTTAGCCTTCTGGTGCTGTAGATGTCCTGGAGGACAGGCAGTGTGCCCCCGGTGATTCATTGGCCCGGCCACACCACCCTCTGGAGAGCACTGCATTTGCGGGAGGTACAGTTGTCGTACCAGGCGGTAAGTGCTGAGTATTTGGGTTGAATGCTACAACAACACAGAATAAAACAATGAATAAAAGTCCCATGATGGTCGTAATGGTGCCAGGTTTCTGCCCATTACTGCTTACCACTTATTAACCATTAATTTGCATTACTTTAATGAAATATTTCAGTTAAATTTGTATTTGTACTTATTAAGGATCCCCTCTTCCTGGGGTCCAGCAACATTAAGGCAGTTATATTTCAACTGTTCTGCCTGCGGTTACGGAACCCCTACCTGTCCCAGACCTGCTGTTTTCAACTCTTAATGATCGGCTATGAAAAGCCAACTGACATTTATTCCTGATTATTATTTGACCATGCTTGTCATTTATGAACATTTTGAAAATCTTGGCTCTCTCTAATTTTCTCCTTCTCTCTTTCTTTCTCTCGGAGGACCTGAGCCCTAGGACCATACGTCAGGACTACCGGGCATGATGACTCCTTGCTGTCCCCAGTCCGCCTGGCCTTGCTGCTATTCCAGTTTCAACTGTTCTGCCTGCAGTTATGGAACCGCCACCTGTCCCAGACCTGTTGTTTTTCAACTCTTAATGATCGGCTATGAAAAGCCAACTGAAAATTATTCATGATTATTATTTGACCATGCTTGTCACTTATGAACATTTTTGAACATCTTGGCATAGTTCTGTTATAATCTCCACCCGGCACAGCCAGAAGAGGACTGGCCACCCCTCATAGCCTGGTTCCTCTCTAGGTTTCTTCCTAGGTTTTGGCCTTTCTAGGGAGTTTTTCCTAGCCACCGTGCTTCTACACCTGCATTGCTTGCTGTTTGGGGTTTTAGGCTGGGTTTCTGTACAGCACTTCGAGATATTAGCTGATGTACGAAGGGCTATATATAAAATAAAAAATAAACTTGATTGATTGATTGATTATATACAATTTTAAATATTACATGACATTTCATAAGACTTTACCCAATACATTTAGTGTGTTCCCTCAGGCCACTACTCCACTATCACATATTTACAATACAACATCCATGTGTACGTGTGTGTACAGTGCTTGTCTTATCATATGTATGTGTGTCTGTGACTGTGTCCCCCCGCTGTAGCGGAATTACTTTAGCTTCCCTCCAGGCCTGCGGGCACACACTTTCTAGCAGGCTTAGACTGAAGATATGGCAAATAGGATTGGAAATATCCTCTGCTATTATTCTCAGTCATTTTCCATCCAAGTTGTCAGACCCTGGTGGCTTGTCATTGTTGATAGACAACAATATTTTTTTTACTTCTCCTACACTCACTTTACTGAATAAAAAATTACAATGTGTAACGACTGTTTGAAGAAGAGGACCAAGGTGCAGCGTGGTACGTGTTCATGATTTTTAATAAAACTGAACACTAGAACAAAAAATAACAAAGCAGAACAAACAAAACAGCTCTGTCTGGTGCAGACACACAAAACAGAAAATAACTACCCACAAAACACAGGTGGGAAAAGGCTACCTAAGTATGGTTCTCAATCAGAGACAACGATAGACAGCAGCCTCTGATTGAGAACCACACCCGGCCAAACACACAGAAAAGAAAACATAGAACACAAAAACATAGAATGCCCACACCAACTCACGCCCTGACCAACCAAAATAGAGACATAAAAAGGATCTCTAAGGTCAGGGCGTGACACAATGCTTGTCTTTCATACTTGGATGTGTAGTGTCAGCATTTGTTGCTAGCATATCATGCCTAAATTTGCTAATATTGCCAATTAAAAAATGATTTAAGTAATTGGAAATATCAGTGGGTTCTGTGATGAATGAACCATCCGATTCAATGAATGACGAAGCTGATTTAGCCTTTTTGCCCAAAATTTCATTTAAGGTGCTCCAAAGCTTTTTACTATCATTCTTTGATGTAATTTGTCACATGATTTCTCAATTTGCAGTACGTTTGCCAATCGGTTGTGCAGCCAGACTTATTTGCCATTCCTTTTGTATCATCCCTCTCAACCATAACATTTTTCAATTCATCATCAATCCACAGGGATTTAACGGTTTTTACAGTAATCTTCTTAATGGGTGCATGCTTATTAGTAACTGCAATAAGTAATTTCATAAATGTGTCAACTGCAGCATCTGGTTGCTCCTCATTACACACCACAGACCAACACATTATTTACATCAGAAACATAGGAATCACTGTAAAATGTATTGTATGACTATATTTGGAACTTTGGTTTTCCTAGATATGGCTACTATATTGTGATCACTACATCAGATGGATTTGGATACTGTTGTTAAAGCTAATCTCTGCAGCATTAGTAAAGATGTGATCAATACATGTTGATGATTTCATTGCTGTGCTGTTTGTAAATACACTGGTAGGTTGACTGATAACCTGAACCAGGTTGCAGGCACTAGTTACAGTTTGAAGCTTTTCTTGATTGGTCAGCTTAATGGAAGCAGGTCAATATTTAAATCACCTAGAAAATATACCTCTTTGTTGATATCACATACTTTATCAAGCATTTCACAAGTTATCCAGATACTGACTCTTAGCACTTGGGGGTCTATAGCAGCTTCCCACCAGAAAGGGCATTAGGTGAGATAGATGAACCTGTAGCCATATTACCTCAACAGTATTTAAAAACTTCTTATGGATCAAATCCCTTTAGTGGGATCGATTTGACAACATCCGGTGAAATGGCAGAGCGCCAAATTCAAATTAAATTACTATAAATATAAAACTTTCATGAAATCACACATGCAATACACCAAATTAAAGCTACACTTGTTGTTAATCCAGCCGCAGTGTCAGATTTCAAAAAGGCTTCACGGAGAAAGCAAACCATGCTATTATCTGAGGACAGCACCCCATCAAACAAAGACAGAGAATCATAATTCAACCCGCCAGGCGCGACACAAAACTCAGAAATAAAAATATAATTCATGCCTTACCTTTGATGAACTTCTTCTGTTGGTACTCCAATATGTCCCATAAACATCACAAATGGTCCTTTTGTTCGATTAATTCTGTCGTTATATATCCAAAATGTCCATTTATTTGGCGCGTTTGATCCAGAAAAACACCGGTTCCAACTTGCACTACATGACTACAAAATATCTCATAAATTACCTGTAATCTTTGTCCAAACATTTCAAACAACTTTCCTAATACAACTTTAGGTATTTTTTTACGTAAATAATCGATACAATTTAAGACGGGATAAACTGTGTTCAATACCGGAGGAAAACAAAGAAAGCACGTTCCAGGTCGTGCGCACCAAAACATTAGAGTGCACCTGGAGTGACACAGGAAAATAACAGGGCTACTTCTTCATTTCTCTAAAGAAAAACATCAACCAATTTCTAAAGACTGTTGACATCTAGTGGAAGCTATAGGAACTGCAAGCATATTTCTATTAACATGGCCTTGCCATAGAAATCTAATGGAAAACAGATTGACCTCAAAAAAATTCCCTGGATTGATTGTGCTCGGGGTTTCGCCTGCCAAATCAGTTCTGTTATACTCACAGACTTTATTCAAACAGTTTTAGAAACTTTAGAGTGTTTTCTATCCAATCCACCAATTATATGCATATCCTAGCTTCTGGGCCTGAGTATCAGGCAGTTTACTTTGGGCACACTTTTCATCCGGACGTGAAAATAGCGCCCCCAACCATAAGAAGTTTTAACATGATATCCTCTCTAAGCTTTACAGTAATGTTATTCTGAATATAAATGGCAACACCTCCACCTTTGGCATTTCTGTCTTTTCTGTAGATGTTATAACCATGTATTGCTACCACTGTATCATCAAAGGTATTATCTAAGTGAGTTTCAGAGATTGTCAGAATATGAATGTCTTCTCTTACTAGCAAATTATTGATTTCATGAACCTTGTTTCTTAAGCTACATATGTTAAAGTTTAGCACTTTTCTAGCATGCTTGACTGTATTCATTGCGTTACTGAGGAGTTTAGCAGAAGAAGACATGCTCATGTTATTTATGTTAGTGCAGCATGAGCTGTACACAGTGGACTTCCTACTAGGACACACTGCCTCAGTGCTAACAGTATTCGGAATATGGAAGTGGTCAGATGACGCAGATGCTACGCTACAGTACTTGTTTGCTAGCAAAGACTGGAATATGTTTCGGGATTCATCCAATGGAATTGAGGAGTATACCACCTCAATCCTTGGCTTCATCAATAAGTGCATCGACGACGCCGTCCCAACAGTGACTGTACGTACATATCCCAACCAGAAGCCATGGATTACAGGTAACATCCGCATCGAGCTAAAGGCTAGAGCTTCAAGGAGCGGGACATTAATCTGGACGCTTATAAGAAATCCCGCTACGCCCTCAGATGAACCATCCATCAGGCAAAGCGTCAATACAGGATTGAGATTGAATCCTACTACACCAGCTCTGACACTCGTTGGATGTGGTAGGGCTTGACAACTATTATGGACTACAAAGGGAACCCCAGCCGTGAGCTGCCCAGTGACACTGCCCAACATTAACAAAGCCACGGGCCAGACGGATTACCAGGACGTGTACTCAATGCATGCGCTGACCAACTTACAAGTTTCTTCACTGACATTTTCAACCTCTCCCTGACCGAGTCCGTAATACCTACATATTTCAAGCAGACCACCATAGTCCCTGTGCCCAAGGAAGCGAAGATAACCTGCCTAATTGATTACCACCCCGTAGCACTCACGTCGATAGCCATGAAGTGCTTTGAAAGGCTGGTCATGGCTCACATCAACAGCATCATCCCATATGCCCTTGACCCACTCCAATTCACATACAGCCCCAACAGATCCACAGATGACGCAATCTCAATCTCACTCCACACTGCCCTTTCTCACCTGGACAAAAGCAACACCTATGTGAGAATGCTGTTCATTGACTACAGCTCAGCGTTCAACACCATAGTGCCCACAAAGCTCATCACTAAGCTAAGGACCCTGGGACTAAACACCTCTCTGCAACTAGATCCTGGATTTCTTGACGGGCCACCCCCAGGTGGTAAGGGTAGGCAACAACACATCTGCCATGCTAATCCTCAACACTGGGGCCCCTCAGGGGTGCGTGCTTAGTCCCCTCCTGTACTCCCTATTCACCAACGACTGCATGGCCAAGCACAACTCCAACACCATCATTTGGAGTTTTTGTGGTCATCACCAAGTTTGCTGACGACACAACAATGGTAGGCCTGATTACTGATAACGATGAGACAGCCTATAGGGAAGAGGTCAAAGGCCTGGCAGTGTGGTGCCAGGACAACAACCTCTCCCTCAATGTGAGCAAGACAAAGGAGCTGATCGTGGACTACAGGAAAAGGCGGGTCGAACAGACCCCCATTCACATCGACAGGGCTGTAGTGGAGCAGGTTGAGAGTTTCAAGTTCCTTGGTGTCCACATCACCAACAAACTGTCATGGTCTAAACATACCAAGACAGTTGGGAAGAGGGCACGACAACCCATTTTCCCCCTCAGGAGATTGAAAAAAATTGTCATGGGTCCCTAGATCCTCAAAAAAGTTATACAGCTGCACCATCGAGAGCATCCTGACCGGTTGCATTACCGCCTGGTATGGCAACTGCTCGGCATCTGACAGTAAGGCACTACAGTGGGTAGTGCGTACGGACCAGTACATCACTGGGGCCAAGCTTCCCGCCATCCATGACCTATACGCTAGGCGGTGTCAGAGGAAAGCCCAAATAATTGTCAAAAACTGTTCTCTCAGCTACCGCATGGCAAGCGGTACCCGAGCGCCAACTCTAGGACCAAAAGTCTCCTTAACAGCTTCTACCCCCAAGCCATAAGACTGCTGAACAATTAATCAAATGGACACCCGGACTATTTACATTGACACCCCCCCATTTATTTTTTACACTGCTGCTACTCGCTGTTTATTATCTATGCATAGTCACTTTACCCCTACCTACATGTACAAATTACCTCGACTAACCTGTACCCCCCCCCCCCCACACTGACTCGGTACCGGTACCCCCTGTAGGTAACCTCGTTATTGTTATTTTATTGTGTTACTTTTGATTATTTTTTACTTTAGTTTATTTGGTAAATATTTTCTTAACACTTTCTTGAACTGCTTCGCGGTAAGGTTGTATTCGGCGCATGTGACAAATAACGTGATTTGATTTGATAACTCTGGTTCGTAGGCATATGATTACTGCATACAATAGCTGTAGGATTAGCAGAGGAATTCAGGGCAGTTAAAAATACATAAATTAGGTTACTTACATTGTCTTCCAACGCCCCTGGTATGATGTACATTTGCTGAAGCATTATGACAACTCAGTGACACAATGGTAGGGATTAACTGAGCTGGGTTTGGGTCATTGATAAGTAATTGTTCAACACAGCCTTATTATGCTGCTTAAGGATCCAGGAACCCAAATGATTTGGGTGGATCCCATTGTCCTTATTAAACAAGCTTGGTTTTTTGTCAATAAATTGTCAATAAATGTTGCACCCACAGAGCTGCAATAGTCTCGTAGCCAGTTATGGAGGGCTAAAAATTCCATGAATAAGGGAGGGCACAGGGACAGATTTTATGGGGCGTTTTTTGGTGTCAAGCAGAGACCCAATCAGTTCTTTAAAATCCATCTTCAGCTGTTCTGAGCTGCCCTTATAACGTCATTGAATCCCACACAAACTATGATAGACTCAATTTCCTGATGCAGGTTTAAAATGTTGGGAGCAGCATATTTATGTCCTGTACTCGTGCTCCTGGATAGCACAATGTTTTTGAAATCCACCCATTCCACCGCTGCTCCCGACGATAGGTCCAGAACTCCGACACCGACACCAGGCCCCATCAGATCCAGAGAGTTGTTGTGTATATTACATTTGTTTTATTTGATGACTTTATTATTTAATTCCAAGTCAACATTTCATCTCTATAGACGTGCTGCCTATGCTGTCTGACAAAATCACTATTTTGTAGTTCTTCAAAGTAAATAAGGCATACTTTTATGACTGCTGAATACCAACTGTCAATCACTTAGATAATGTTTTTTCAGGTGGAGATACGTAAAAATCGTCTGTCCTTGGTTGCAACACCTGAACACCATCGAACACCTTTGGGATGGATTGGAACGCCGACTGCGAGCCAGGCCTAATTGTCCAACATCAGTGCCCGACCTCACTTATGCTCTTATGTCTGAATAGAAGCAAGTCCCCACAGCAATGTTCCAATATCTAGTGAAAAGCCTTCCCAGATGAATGGAGGCTGTTATAGCAGCGAAGGGGGGACCAACTCCATCTTATTGCCCACGATTGTGGATTGAGATGTTTTCGATGAGCAGGTGTCTACCTACTTTTGGTCATGTAGTGTATGTAGAATATTGGCCTGTTGGTAACTCCCTACTACATCACACAGTTCAGGCTGGATCGGATTTATCTCTAGCAAAACTGTACAATGTTGTAACGTTCGTCTGGTGGTGTATGAATGGACCAAGGCGCAGCGGGTGATGAATACATAACTATTTATTACAAACAGACGAAACACTGACAAAACACTAGAACAAACTACAAAACAATAAACGAAGGCAACAGACCTGAAACAAACGAACTTACATATAGACGAAGGACGCAAGAACAGGAACAGACTACCTAAAACGAACGAACAAACGAAACAGTCCCATGTGGATTACACAGACACAGGAACAATCACCCACCAACAAACAGTGAGAACAACCTACCTTAATATGACTCTCAATCAGAGGAAACGTCAAACACCTGCCTCTAATTGAGAGCCATACCAGGCAACCCAAAACCAACATAGAAACAGAAAACATAGACTGCCCACCCAAAACTCACGCCCTGACCAATAAACACATACCAAACAACAGAAAACAGGTCAGGAACGTGACAGAACCCCCCCCTCAAGGTGCGAACTCCGGGCGCACCCCTACAACTCAAGGGGAGGGTCTGGGTGGGCATCTGTCCGCGGTGGCGGCTCCGGCGGTGGACGAGGACACCACTCCACCACTGTCTTTGTCCCCCTCCTTAGCGTCCTTTGAGTGGCGACCCTCGCCCCCGACCATGGTCCAGGAACCTTCACTAAGGCCCCTCCTACATAGAGGAGACAGCTCAGGACAGAGAGGTAGCTCAGGACAGAGAGGTAGCTCCGGACAGAGAGGTAGCTCCGGACAGAGAGGTAGCTCCGGACAGAGAGGTAGCTCCGGACAGAGAGGTAGCTTAGGACAGAGGGACAACTCTGTACTAATGGCAGCTCCGGACTGGGTGGCAGCTCCGGACTGGGTGGCAGCTCCGGACTGGGTGGCAGCTCCGGACTGAGTGGCAGCTCATGACTGTAGGGCAGCTCATGACTGTAGGGCAGCTCATGACTGAAGGGCAGCTCATGACTGGAGGGCAGCTCATGACTGGAGGGCAGCTCATGACTGGAGGGCAGCTCATGACTGGAGGGCAGCTCATGACTGGAGGGCAGCTCATGACTGGAGGGCAGCTCATGACTGTAGGGCAGCTCATGACTGTAGGGCAGCTCATGACTGTAGGGCAGCTCATGACTGTAGGGCAGCTCATGACTGTAGGGCAGCTCTGGCAGCTCCTGACTGGCTGGCGGCTCTGGCAGCTCCTGACTGGCTGGCGGCTCTGGCAGCTCCTGACTGGCTGGCGGCTCTGGCAGCTCCTGACTGGCTGGCGGCTCTGGCAGCTCCTGACTGGCTGGCGGCTCTGGCAGCTCCTGACTGGCTGGCGGCTCTGGCAGCTCCTGACTGGATGGCGGCTCTGGCAGCTCCTGACTGACGGACGGCTCTAGCGGCTCCTGACTGACGGACGGCTCTAATGGCTCGGGACAGACGGGCGGCTCTAATGGCTCGGGACAGACGGGCGGCTCTAATGGCTCGTGGCAGACGGGCGGCTCTAATGGCTCGTGGCAGACGGATGGCTCAGAAGGCGCTGGGCAGACGGATGGCTCAGAAGGCGCTGGGCAGACGGATGGCTCAGAAGGCGCTGGGCAGACGGATGGCTCAGAAGGCGCTGGGCAGACGGATGGCTCAGAAGGCGCTGGGCAGACGGATGGCTCAGACGGCGCTGGGCAGACGGATGGCTCAGACGGCGCTGGGCAGACGGATGGCTCAGACGGTGCTGGGCAGACAGATGGCTCAGACGGTGCTGGGCAGACAGATGGCTCAGACGGTGCTGGGCAGACAGATGGCTCAGACGGTGCTGGGCAGACAGATGGCTCAGACGGTGCTGGGCAGACAGATGGCTCAGACGGTGCTGGGCAGACGAGCAGTGCAGGCGGTGTTGGGCAGACAGCCGACTCTGACCTGCTGAGGCGCACAGTAGGCCTGGTGCGTGGTGCCGGAACTGGTGGTACCGGACTGGAGACACGTACCTCAAGGCTAGTGCGGGGAGCAGGAACAGGGCACACTGGACTCTCGATGCGCACTGTAGGCCTGGTGCGTGGTACCGGAACTGGAGGTACCGGGCTGAGGGCACGCACCTCAGGGCGAGTGCGGGGAGAAGGAACAGTGCGTACAGGGCTCTGGAGACGCACAGGAGGCTTGATGCGTGGTGCCGAAACTGGAGGCACTGAGCTTGAGACACGCACCACAGGGAGAGTGCGTGGAGGAGGAACAGGGCTCTGGAGACGCACTGGAAGCCTGGTGCGTGGTGTAGGCACTGGTGGTACTGAGCTGGGGCGGGAAGGTGGCGCCGGATATACCGGACCGTGCAGGCGTACTGGCTCCCTTGAGCATTGAGCCTGCCCAACCTTACCTGGTTGAATGCTCCCCGTCGCCCGACCAGTGCGGGGAGGTGGAATAACCCGCACCGGGCTATGTAGGCGAACCGGGGACACCATGCGTAAGGCTGGTGCCATGTAAACCGGCCCGAGGAGACGCACTGGTGGCCAGATATGTAGGGCCGGCTTCATGACATCCGGCTCAATACTCAATCTAGCCCTGCCAGTGCGGGGAGGTGGAATAACCCGCACCGGGCTATGCACACGTACAGGAGACACCATGCGCTCTACTGCGTAACACGGTGTCTGCCCGTACTCTCGCTCTCCACGGTAAGCCCGGGAAGTTGGCGCAGGTCTCCTACCTGACTTCGCCACACTACCCTTTAGCCCCCCCCCCAAGAAATTTTTGGGTTGTACTTGCGGGCTTCCAGCCTTGCTTCCGTGCTGCCTCCTCATATCGTCGCCTCTCCGCTTTAGATGCCTCCAGCTCCGCCTTGAGACGGCGACACTCCTCTGGCTCTGCCCAGGGTCCTTCTCCGTCCAGAATCTCTTCCCATGTCCAATCCTCCTTGACCCACTGCTGCTGTCGTTGCTGTCCGTTAACCCGCTGCTTGATCTGGGTTTGCTGGGTGATTCTGTAACGTTCGTCTGGTGGTGTATGAATGGACCAAGGCGCAGCGGGTGATGAATACATAACTATTTATTACAAACAGACGAAACACTGACAAAACACTAGAACAAACTACAAAACAATAAACGAAGGCAACAGACCTGAAACAAACGAACTTACATATAGACGAAGGACGCAAGAACAGGAACAGACTACCTAAAACGAACGAACAAACGAAACAGTCCCATGTGGATTACACAGACACAGGAACAATCACCCACCAACAAACAGTGAGAACAACCTACCTTAATATGACTCTCAATCAGAGGAAACGTCAAACACCTGCCTCTAATTGAGAGCCATACCAGGCAACCCAAAACCAACATAGAAACAGAAAACATAGACTGCCCACCCAAAACTCACGCCCTGACCAATAAACACATACCAAACAACAGAAAACAGGTCAGGAACGTGACAAATGTGCTCATTGAGCTCACAGAAAAAAAAACACAACGAAATGGAATTCAAATAAATGAACAGATGTCGGTCAATTAGTTGTTTGAAAAATGAAAAATAACGAACATTTCGGTTAATCGGCACGACAGAATGCTCTCAATGGTGCATCTGTAGAAGTTGGTGATGGTCTTAGGGGCCAAGCAGAATTTCTTCAGCCTCCTGACATTGAAGAGGCGCTTCTTCACCATGCTGTCAGTGTGGTGGGACCATTTCAGGTCTTCAGTGATGTGCACGCTGAGGAACTTGAAGCTTTTGAATCTCTCCACTGTGGCCCGTCGTTGTGGATTGCTGCATGCTCTCTGCTGTCTCCTGTAGTCCATGATCAGCTCATTCATTTTGTTGACGTTGAGGGAAAGATTATTTTCCTGCCACCACTCTTCCAGGGCTCTCACCTCCTCCCTGTATGCTGTCTCATCGTTTTTGGTAATCGGGCCTACCACTGTTGTGTCCACAGCAAACTTGATGATTGAGTTGGAGACGTGCATGGCTACGCAATCAATGGTGAACAGGGAGTACAGTAGGAGGCTGAGAACGCACCCCTGTGGGGCCCCCATATTGAGAAGCAGCATGGCGGAGGTGTTGTTGCCTACCTTCACCACCTGGGCCCGTCAGGAAGTCTAGGACCCAACTGCACAGGGCGGCGTTCAGACCCAGGGATCTGAGCTTAGTGATTAGCTTGGAGGACACTATGGTGTTGAAGGCTGAGCTGTAGTCGATGAACAACAATCTTACACAGTTATTTCTCTTGTCCAGGTGGGATAGGCAGTGTGCAGTGTAACGGCGATTGTGTCATCCGTGGATCTGTTGGGGCGGTATGCAAATTGTAGTGTTCTTAACTATCTTCTCAAAGCACTTCATGATGACAGAAGTCAGTGCTACGGGGCGATAGTCATTTAGTTCAGTTATCTTCACTTTCTTGGGTACAGGAACAAAGGTGGACATCTTGTGGACATCTTGAAGCATGTGGGGACAACAGACTGGGATAGGGAGATATTGAATATGTCTGTAAACACTCCAGCCAGCTGGTCTGCACAGGCTCTGAGGATGTGGCTTGGGATGCCATCTGGGCTGGTAGCCTTGCGAGGGTTAACACCCTTAAATGTCTTATCCACCTCGGCCACGGAGAATGAGAGTGGTGGGGCCCACGTTGGTGGCTCTGTGTTTTTTCCCCGAAGCGGGTGTTTACCTTGTCCTGGAGCGAGGCATCGGTGTCCGCGACGTGGCTGGCGTTCCCTTTATAATTGTGATTATCTGGAGTCCCTGCCACATGCATCTTGTATCTGAGCCATTGAATTGCGACTCCACTTTGTCCTTGTATTGTTGTTTTGCTTCTTTGATTGCCTTACGGAGGTCATAGCTGGACTGTTCCCAGTCACCTCGCTGTTGTTAAATGTGGTAATTTGCACTTTTAGTTTTATGTGGATGCTGCCATCTATCCATGGTTTTTGGTTTGGAGAAGTTCTAATTGTCACAGTGGGAACAACATCCTCTATGCACTTCCTGATGAACCCAGTCACGAGTCAGTATATACATCAATTCCTCCTGTACTTTACCACAATCACACCATGAGTTGTTAATCATGAAACATACTGCTCCACCTTTATTTTTCCCAGAGAGTTATTTCTTCCTGTCTGTGTGATGGACAGAGAACCTCACTGGCTGAATTGACGGGGACAATATATCTGAAGAGAGCTGTGAATCCGTAAAAAATTGTATGTTACAGTCCCTGAGCTTGTCTACTTAATTTTGTCTACTTAATTGTCCAGGGACTAAACGTTAGCGAGTAATATTCTCGGAAGCGGTGGATGGTATGCACGCTGCCTGAGTCTGACAAGGGCCCCACTTCTACTTCCTCTTCTCTGGCATCTGCATTTTCTTGCAGTAATGCAATAATGTAAGAAATAACACAACAAAACATATATCCTGTATATACTGTGAAGTTGGCTAGGAGCTAGAAACAGGGCAAACATGTCTGCGTCATCTTGTCTACCGTGTCTGTCTGCGTCATCTTGTCAACCGTGTCTGTCTGCGTCATCTTGTCAACTGTGTCTGTCTGCGTCATCTTGTCAACCGTGTCTGTCTGCGTCATCTTGTCTACCGTGTCTGTCTGCGTCATCTTGTCAACCGTGTCTGTCTGCGTCATCTTGTCAACCGTGTCTGTCTGCGTCATCTTGTCTACCGTGTCTGTCTGCGTCATCTTGTCTACCGTGTCTGTCTGCGTCATCTTGTCAACCGTGTCTGTCTGCGTCATCTTGTCAACCGTGTCTGTCTGCGTCATCTTGTCAACCGTGTCTGTCTGCGTCATCTTGTCAACCGTGTCTGTCTGCGTCATCTTGTCAACCGTGTCTGTCTGCGTCATCTTGTCAACCGTGTCTGTCTGCGTCATCTTGTCAACCGTGTCTGTCTGCGTCATCTTGTTTACCGTGTCTGTCTGCGTCATCTTGTCAACCGTGTCTGTCTGCGTCATCTTGTCAACCGTGTCTGTCTGCGTCATCTTGTCAACCGTGTCTGTCTGCGTCATCTTGTCAACCGTGTCTGTCGGTTTTGGGCTGCGGGCTGCCTGTTACCGACCCCTTTCTTTGAGTAACTTTCCAGCTCACACACATTGAAAAATCTACTTTAAACTGTTTAATGTAGTTTATTAAATTTTTACGTAATGCGAAAAGTTGGACGCATAAGTTGAAAATAATGAGTTGTTTATATTTTTGTGGTATAAAATTCTATTTATTCCTGTTGGCTGGGTGACGTCTCTAACTATAGTTAAAACCCCAAAACATGGAGTTAATTGTACTAATGATACATGTATGCACGAAGAGAAAACAATTGGCACAAGTAGAAACAGTTTACTGAACACCCTCTGCTTCGAACTGGTACCAGCAAGTCTGACGAGGCCCTATTTACAGATATTGTCTGTTTAACTTTCTCCCCCATTGTGGTTTCAGGAGGAGTGAAAATGACCTCCTTTGGCAATCGTGAATAGTCAGCCTAAAAAACATGGGCAGAAAATAGACTTAGAAGACAGAGTTTTTTCAGCAGACAGACAATTGAAAAAGAAGAGGGGTAGGTTACACATCTGCGTAGGAGAGGTTTGAGAGCAGACGAGAGAGAGAGATGGAGAAAGAGAGAAATTCTGTCCGCCATGTAACCACTAGATGGGACACAGATCCATTTCAACATGTCAATGCAGGAGACCCACACGCTGTCGAGATGAGGACAAATCTAAAACTGAGGCTTAAATGCAAAAATAGAGAGGATTTTTGTGACATCATGATGCCCAAAAAGTGCATTGTGCAGAAAAGTGCATAAATGAAAGGTGAAAAAACAGTGTGCGAGTCTCCATCTCTCCTAGTATTCTGATTTTAAAACTTACACACCTGTAACAGACGCTATTGAATCTACTTGACCTTCAAAGAGCGCAGACGAAGACCCAAGACCCGTAATTGGTTATGGCCAATTACAGAAATAATTAGTCATCAGTTACACCAATATGTCTTTAGAGCCAACATGTACAATTACTTAGGAATACTGTTGTTACTGTACCAATAAAGGATTTTTTCACTTCTCTTGTGTTCTTTACTTCTGAAAGTGTTAACAGTATTTCATTTACCTCAACCAAACCATATTCTTAGTTGTTATCATTGTCTTCAGTCACTGAGAGAATTTGCTGGAATACTATAATGTCAGCACAGTTGGTCCGAAATTTCAGTGAGCGTAGCTGAGAGACCTGGTGACATTCTATGATGATGCCAGGTCACGTCTGGTCTGTCATGGTCAGGAGGTCACAGTCACTCTGTTTCCTGATTGGGCCGAGAAAATCGGACTGCCGTTGTTATGCAACAGAACATCTCATGGCCAAGAATAGAGAAGAGAGACTGTAAAATTGCACAACATGGTGTCATCACACTCCGGATTTTGTTTGCCGTGAGATTTCACTGTGTTGTGTCAGCTGTTCGCAAAGGCATTTCTCAAGGTTGACTGACTGACTGTGTGTGTGTGTGTGTGTGTGTGTGTGTGTGTGTGTGTGTGTGTGTGTGTGTGTGTGTGTGTGTGTGTGTGTGTGTGTGTGTGTGTGTGTGTGTGTGAGTGTGTGTGTGTGTGTGTGTGTGTGTGTGTGTGTGTGTGTGTGTGTGTGTGTGTGTGTGCGTGCGTGCGTGCGTGTGTGTGTACGTGTGTGAGTGAGTGCATGTATGTATGTGGGTGTGTGTGTGTGTGTGTGTGTGTGTGTGTGTGTGTGTGTGTGTGTGTGTGTGTTTGCACATGTGTATGCGTGTGTGTGTGTGTGTGTGCAAGCGTGCGTGTACATGTACACGTGTGTGTGTGTGTGTGTTCATGCATGTGTGTTTTTGTGTGTGTATGCTAAATCATAGCTTTTTGATATCCATGTTGCTCAGTCTCCGTTCACCTCCATTCATTCACAGGCAATGTTAAGAATAGGGGGAACTACAGTGTGCATGCAAAAGTCAGTAAAGTGGTCACAGCCTGTGTGGCAAGGTGCTAACTGTGGCATAAATGAAGTATTGCAGATTGATGGTGTGGAGGGAAACTGTGAAGAGTTTGACCTTTGACCTCAAATGTACACTGGTGTCAGAAGTAGGATTGTTCTGTCAAGGGAATATTTTGAATAGTTGTGTGATGTGAGGGAAAAGATAGTGATGGGAATGCAATGACACAGTGTTTTAATCTGCAAGCACGAGATACCCACTATTGATTGGGATCCTGTGATGTGGGATCACACATGGGACTGTCACTTTGACCCCTAACGCACATGGGGCTGTCACTTTGTCACCTTGACCCCTAACCTGTGCAACCTGGTCTCAGAGCATTTCATATTATTCTGTATGTAAATCCAAGATACTCCATTTAGTATAATTTGTTACATTTCATATGGTATGTATTAATTTGTGAATGTCCATCAACGACATCGACGACATAACACTGGTAGTCCTGATCACCAACAACGACCATAGGGAGGAGGTCAGAGACCTGGCAGAATAACAACCTGGTGCCAGAATGGTGGTGCCAGAATAACAACCTCTCCCTCAACGTAACCAAGACTAAGGAGATGATTGTGGACTACTGGAAAAGGAGGACCGAGAACACCCCCATTCTCATCGACGGGGCTGTAGTGGAGCAGGTTGAGAGTTCCAAGTTCCTTGGTGTCCACATCACCAACAAACTAGAATGGTCCAAGCACACCAGGACAGTCGTGAAGAGGGCACGACAAAGCCTATTCCCCCTCAGGAAACTAAAAAGATTTGGCATGGGTCCTCAGATCTTTAAAAGGTTCTACAGCTGCAACATCGAGAGCACCCTGACTGGTTGCATCACTGCCTGGAACGGCAACTGCTCGGCCTCTGACCGCAAGGCACTACAGAGGGTAGTGTGTATGGCCCAGTACATCACAGGGGCTAAGCTGCCTGCCATCCAAGACCTCTACACCAGGCGGTGTCAGAGGAAGGCCCTAAAAATTGTCAAAGACTCCAGCCACCCCAGTCATAGACTGTTCTCTCTAGTACCGCATGGCAAGTGGTACCGGAGTGCCAAGTCTAGGACCAAAAGGCTTCTCAACAGTTTTTACCCCCAAGCCATAACACTCCTGAACAGGTAATCAAATGGCTACCCAGACTATATGCATTGCCCCCCCCCCCCCCCACTCCCTCTTTACACTGCTGCTACTCTCTGTTTATCATATATGCATAGTCACTTTAACTATACATTCATGTACATACTACCTCAATTAGCCCGACTAACCGGTGCCTGTATATAGCCTCGCTACTGTTATTATTCACTGTTATTTACTGATTTTATTTCCTTACTTATCTATTGTTTACCTAATACCTATTTTTTACTTAAAAATTGCACTGTTGGTTAGGGCCCTTAAGTAAGCATTTCACCTGTTGTATTCGGCGCACGTGACAAATAAACGTTGATTTGATGTTACGAATTTCCAAAACATATGAAATGTTACAAATTCTAACTAGGTGGCTAGGCTAATTAGCTAAAATGCTAAAGTTGTCAGTGATGAGATTTAAACTCGCAACCTTTGGGTCTCTAGACGTTCGCGTTATACACCCACCCACCCATCCACCCTGACCAACCACCCTACTTTCGATTTTGCCTTAAATAACCATCTTATGTTACCATACCAAACGTAACATATCATACTAATTTGAGTGTCCCGGATTTTCATTTACTATGTTACGTCTAGTTTATGAGACCAGGCTGACCTGTGACGCAGGGTCACATGTTTGATCCCTAACCTTTGTGCAACTTTTATTGAAATCTTTGGAACAATATGTTCCTAAATAGTTCTATAAGATATTTTGAGGAGGGTAAAAAAGCTAAATGAGTGCTGCACTTTTGAATCACAACAGTGACATGTGTTTCTGATAGGAATTCCATTCCATTACTTTAAATGAGCCATACATACAGAACTCATGAACTGCACATGATTTATGTCTATCATTATACACTGCAAAATAGAAAAATGCCTCAAAAAATTCTGAAAAGTGCATTCTGGGAGCAACATGTTCTTCTGATGAGTGGAGAGAAACATACTCAAGAAACAATTGTTCTCTCACCTTGATTATACCATCATATCTAACAACAGTGTATTGGTTAAACTCTTTGACATACGACAGCCTACATAATGTGACCTAAACATGGTGCAACATGCTTCATTGACTACCGTCTGTGTTCTGACGCTTGTCTCTCCTCATCAAACCTCATGTCAGTGACCCCTTCCCAGCTGATGACGCCAATAGCTTGGGGCTCCAGTCAATATTTGTGCAGAGAAACAGTGGTCCCTTTAGGCCCCAGGTTTCGCTGTTTTGTCAATGGCAATCACGTAAGAAAACAGGAGAAAAGACAGCCATTGACGGCAACGACGGCACGTGTCTCCAAAAAAAACTTAGAAATTGGAACACGTGTCAACAACTCATCATCCGATAACTCCAACTTAGCCTAGAGTTTAAAACGAACCTGCGAGCGAACCTTGTTCTCAAACGCAACTACATGACTCGCCAATTTTGACAGCACCTTTGTTTCTGTGAATGAACTGCAGAACCGTTGTTGTTGTTCACAGACTCCCCCAAATACTGCTGGCCGATATTTGCCCTCATATGGGGAGGGGTCTCTCTACATAGTTTACTCTACTACATACTTTGTAATCACTGTTCCACAATCTACGTTTCGTCTCCGTGCTGGTTTGCTTGGCGAGCCGCCTGAAACTCCCTGCTCCTGGCTTCATTCTTGACATGGCCAGCATGAATAAATATACAGGGTCACCCTAGTCCATGTCCGTGCAGTCTTGCAGTCTTGCAGTTTTGCAGATATTCTATTGGTTCCACTGTGTCAGGCAAGCTCAATCAAGCCCAGATAAAGTATTTGAAATCATTGTATTTTATTTTAACCCAGGTCTTGATCACCAACACTGGGAGTGGCTGACCTGTTTTTCCAGCTGCACCCATACTTTGACTCTTTGATCTCTATTAACTGGTATGGCTGTGAGCCCTCTGACCCTCTCTGTAGCTATATTAAAGTCACAAAGTACTGTTTTTATAGTTAGCTTGGAATCTTCAACAGACCGATTTGATGGAACAACAGGTAGGCGTTCCGCTTTGTGACTGGAACGTAATGAAGTAGCCTGGCGGGTAGGAGTGTTGCTGGATCAAATCCCCGAGCTGACAAGATACACATCTGTCATTCTGTTCCTGAGCAAGGCAGTTAACCCACTGTTCCCTGGGCGCTGATGACGTGGATGTTGATTAAGGCAGCCCCCCGCACCTCTCTGATTCAGAGGGTTTGGGTTAAATGCAGAAAACACATTTCAGTTGAACGAATTCAGTTGTCCAACTGACTAGGTATATTGATGTCCCTTAATGAAGCTTCTTTCAATTAAGTGTTTATAAGCAGGCATTAATATATCACAAATGAAAACAGTTGAGTATTTATGAAGGAATTATGGTATGACATAAAGTGTATGTCTTTAATAGCATGCAATAACAGCTGATATCAGAAGGATACCATGTGGCAGACACTGAAATGACCATATAATTCAATAGATCACATTTTTCACCAGTCCCTCCAAATAAGCTTTTAATAACGAGTAAACAAGTTACATAAGGCTACAACAACTGCCCCTTACTTCAAGTGCTTTGATAAATAATATTTTTTTTCAGCAGACATACAAATTGAATCATAGGCCTACTTCAAAAGGTTATGCAAAAACCCTTATCAGTAGCACAGAATGGCTGTGTTTACACAGGCAGTCCAATTCTGATCTTTTGCCACTTATTGGTATATTCACCAAACAGATCAGAACTTTTGCCCATAATAAGGCAAAATATAAGAATTGGGCTGCCTGTGTAAACGCAGCCATGTTACCTGCTTTACGTCCAACCTCAAAGACATACTTTACTGTGACTGTCACGCCCTGACCTTAGAGATCCTTTTTATGTCTCTATTTTGGTTTGGTCAGGGCGTGAGTTGGGGTGGGCATTCTATGTTTTGTGTTTCTATGATTTTCTATCATATCATGGTTCTCAATCAGGGACAGCTGTCTATCGTTGTCTCTGATTGTGAACCATACTTAGGTAGCTCTTTTTTACACCTGTGTTTGTGGGAAGTTGACTTTTGTTTAGGGCACATAGCCTGTAGCTTCACGGTTAGTTTTTTGTAGTGTTTGTTGTTTTGTTCGCTGTCATTTTTATCAATAAAGAGAAAATGTACGCTCACCCCGCTGCACCGTGGTCCTATTTTTCCAACGGTCGTGACAGTGACTCTATGGTGCTTATGTGGTCATTAAGTTCAATGTATTTGGTCTAGCAGGTCAGAATAAACAGAACTACTGCCAATCAATCATCAACGTAAAATAAGCATTGGGTGTGTGTAGGCTGATTACTGTATAGAGATGAATGACTCTTGTGGGTAACTCTTGTTTATCATAAAGGGTTGACTGAGAAAAGCCAATGCCATTCTGAACAGTGATAGAACACAGAGTTCAAAGGTGTGGTGTGTAGTTTTCAGGTTCAGAATACTGAAGACTATTGATTGTAAGTAATCTTATCCCCTGGCTAATCGCTAATCGCATGCCAGCAGGGGAAAGAGACTTCATTTAATTGTAAGCTCCTTGCTATTCATCCATTTTTTTCTTGCTATTTCTCTATTTCCTTTCCCATAACCCCATGTTTTAGCCATTCATGTTTATAGCAATGTTAAAAGAGTTCAAACAAGAAAACATAACATATAGCATGGCTTGATTTATTAAAACGGATGGATTAATGGCGTATTTGTTTAACTGTGTGGTTCATAACTGCTGTAAATGGACTTTCTCAGGATTGCAAAATTGCAGGTCTTTGTGAAATAGTTTTTTCCAGACTGGTGCTTCAATGGTGGTGCTTCTCTTTGAGTAAGTTACTGTGTGCAAAGGGTCGGTTTTGACATTAAGGGCGAGTGTGTGTAAGATTTTCCCCTTGTAACTCTCCCTTGTCCCTCAGGGCTATTCGGAGAACCTGGCATGCAGTTAGAGTGGAACCGGAGCGTGCGCACGCACGCACGCGCACGCACACACACACACACACACACACACACACACACACACACACACACACACACACACAAACCAGAACCTGTGTTATGTAACCGGTGGTGTGTGTACAGCGCAAATCGTTACAAAACATGCCAAGGTACTGTGGATCAATTTAGCAGTACGTAGCAGTATTTTATGTGTTTCTCGAGTATCACATCATCTCCTAATTTCTCTCCTATTTATATGATGACAACAACAATGCAGGTGATGATCATAGACTAAGTGAAGCATTGTATCATATCAGATAAAAGTACCCCAATTCCTACTTCATGTCTGTTTCCTACATCTCTATAATCTTGTAGCAATTTGATGAGATGGAGGATAAAAATCAAACAAAGTATTAGTGATGCTCAAGGCATTCAGATCAGGTTGCTTCTGTTCTCCACTATCAGATATCAAAGTACCCTGTCTGTGCTCGATATGCTCTTGAAGGCAATGCCTACAAGTTGTGCTGATATACAGTACCAGTCAAAAGTTTGGACATGTAATGGCTTTCGTCGGTAGAAGGAGAGGAGGACCAAAGCGCAGCGTGGTGCGTATTCATAATTTATTAGAATACTTCTCAATATGAACAAAAACAATAAACAGACGAAAAACCAACGAAGCTACAGTCCCGAACTAGTGAACACAGAAAAAAACAGGAACACACGAACAGGAACAATCACCCACAAACAAACAGTGAAAACAGGCTACCTTAATATGGTTCCCAATCAGAGACAACGTAAAACACCTGCCTCTGATTGAGAACCATATCAGGCCAAATGACAACCTAAACATAGAAACACATAACATAGACTACACACACCCAGCTCACGTCCTGACCAACTAAACAAAGGAAATAAGGTCAGGAACGTGACAGGACACACCTACTCATTCAAGGGTTTTGTCTTTATTTTGACAATTTTGACAATTTTCTACATTGTAGAATAATAGTGAAACCATCAAAACTATGAAATAACACATATGGAATCATGTAGTAACTAAAACACCGTTAAACAAATCAAAATATATTTTAGATTTTAGATTCTTCAAAGTAGCCACCCTTTGCCTTGGTAACAGCTTTGCACACTCTTGGTATTCTCTCAACCAGTTTCACCTGGAATGCTTTTCCAACAGTGTTGAAGGAGTTCCCACATATGCTGAGCACTTGCTGGCTGCTTTTCCTTCACTCTGCGGTCCAACTAATTCCAAACCATCTCTATTGGGTTGAGGTTGGGTGATTGTGGAGGCCAGGTCATCTGATGCAGCACTCCATCACTCTCCTTCTTGGTCAAATAGCCCTTACACAGCCTGAAGGTGTGTTGGGTCATTGTCCTGTTGAAAAACAAATGATAGTCCCACTAAGCGCAAACCAGATGGGATGGCGTATTGCTACAGAATGCTGTGGTATTAACCTGCGTGGTGCTGGTTAAGTGTGCATTGAATTCTAAATAAATCACAGACAGTGTCACCACTGTCACCACAGAAACGTTCAAAGTTCTTGACTGACCTTGTTGTCTTAAAGTAATGATGTATTGTTCTTTCTCTTTGCTTATTTGAGCTGTTCTTGCCATAATATGGACTTGGTCAATTACCAAATAGGGCTATCTTCTGTATACCACCCTACCTTGTCACAACACAACTGATTGTCTCAAACGCATTAAGAGGAACAGAAATTCTACGAATTAACTTTTAACAAGGCACACATGTTAATTGAAATGCATTCCAAGTGACTACCTCATGAAGCTGGTTGAGAGAATGCCAAGCGTGTACAAAGCTGTCATCAAGGCAAAGGGTGGCTACTTTGAGGAATCTAAAATCTAAAATATATTTTGATTTGTTTAACAGTTTTTTGGTTACTACATGTTTCCATATGTGTTATTTCATAGTTTTGACGTCTTCACTATTATTCTACAATTTAGAAAGTAGTAAATATAAAGAAAAATCCTTGAATGAGTAAGTGAGTCCAAACTTTTGACTGGTACTGTATGATGGGCCTGCGAGTTATTATAAGTTGCGCTTGTATGGAAATAATCACCTTTTTCACTAAACAATAGAATTCAGGCTTGAGGGAATCTCTCCCACCTACAACATCAACAATGGCTCAAGCAAGGCTGTATCCTGGCACCTACACGCTTACAAAAAAAGGGTTCTTAAAAGGGTTCTCCTATTGGGACAGCAGAAGAACCCTTTATGGTTCCAGATAACACCTTTTTTTCTAAAAGTAACAATGTCTCCTGCAAGTCTCGTATTTTTTCCGTCTAAATAGGTTACATCAGTTGCTTCATGTATGGCACCTCAAAATGTTCTGCATAGAACTCAAATTAACAATTTTTCTTGCCATATATGAAGGAATCGATATAACCCTTTTTGGTTCACAGTCCTTTAGCTAGATCCAACCCACCTCTGGAGCCATGGCTACTTCATGAGCCCATCTCCCAACTGGCAACACCAGGAAAGTTGAGAGCCAGTTGGTCCGACCAGCTTGGAGACGACCTACACAACCTTAGACTCATCATCCTGGGACTTGGCCCAGAACAGGACAGCGCGGAGAGCCAAATGTCAAACGTTACGCTCCAAGAGGCCAGCAAAGATAAGTGAACGAACGAGTGAGTAAGTGATTTATTTCTTACTTTATTATTAGATTTTTTAGGGAGTAGATCAGCTTTAATATTGCAGATAGATTGTGGCTTCTTTCAATGTTATTATCTGAATAATATCTAATCCCCCATATATTTTTGGACAAATACCTGTTTTTTTAATGTATTTTCCTTCTTTATTTTTCCCCCTAACCCTATCATCCCTCCCCTAATTGCAGTAAACTAATGGATAACAATACTTAGGCTTCAACTTTCAAGTGAGTTTATTGTTAGGGGAACAACCTTTATCGTGCTCCTAAGAGAAGAACATAGTAAGTTCTGTTGTGTCTCTGTCCTATATTTTTTACTTGACCTTTGACCCTAGTGCTTGACACTTATACCCATAATTCCTATAAGAAGAGTTCACTCTCTGTATCTCTCAATTCCTGCAGAGCGCAATAAAGTCCAACCACCGCCTCTGTTCCTCACAAAACACAACCTTGTTTTAGTTCCCAGAGTGACCTATTTTCCCCCTAACCCAGTTAGTGCCGCCACCGAGCGCTAGCTAGACGGACGGACGGTAGCCAGGGTTCTGGAGCATATAAGTGCCAAATTCCCAGGCTTGGTGAACCAGTAACCATTTGGGATTGGGCCTTGTTGTGACAGGAATAGACAGTGACACAGTGAAGGATAACAAAGCGGGTCTGGGACAATGGGTCTTTATTCCTCTGAGGATCTGGCTGAGGTAGTGTTGAATACAGAGAAAAAGAGCATGCGTCCCAAGTCCCTATTAAGTGCACTACTTTTGACAGAGCCCATAGTGTTCTGGTCAAAAGTAGTGCGCTGGGTGACATTTGGGACTCAAACAGCCCTCTAGAGATAGCCCTAATGAGGCCTCATGGGAGTTAGAGTTTTTATTCATGTGTAGCATCTATGGCACTAGAGATGTGCCATGCCAGGTAGGGTAAGCCCCTGTGTGTTTTAGTTAAAGAGTTGTTTTTTCTTTGCCATGATGGCAAAAGTCGAGCAGAGAGATTAGGATGACCAGACTTTGCGGAATGTGTGTAAGAGTTGTCTAGCGGTTAGATGGGGGATAGCTAGTCAGTTGTCCAACTGAATGTAATCAACTTAAATGTGCCTTCCGCATTTAACCCAACCCCTCTGAATCAGAGAGGTGCGGGAAAATCTGGCGAGAAATTTGCTGACAACCACAGGATTGCTGATGTAAAATCCTAGATGCCGTTGCCTGCCGTTCTGCCCTTGAGCAATGCACTTATCTCCCCACAACAACAGCACCTTCCGAAAACCTGTATATGTACAGTATCAGTCAAAAGATTGGACACACCAACTCATTCAAGGGTTTTTCTTTATTTTTACTATTTTCTACATTGTAGAATAATAGTGAAGACATCAAAACTATGAAATAACACATATGGAATCATGTGGTAACCAAATAAGTGTTAAACAAATCAAAACTATTTCATATTTGAGATTCTTCGAAGTAACCACCATTTGACTTGACAGCTTTGCACACTCTTGGCATTCTCTCAACCAGCTTCACCTGGAATGCATTTGAATTAACAGTCTTGAAGGAGTTCCCACATATGCTGAGCACTGTTGGATGCTTTCGGTGATTGTGGAGGACAGGTCATCTGATGCAGCACTCCATCACTCTCCTTCTTGGTCAAATAGCCCGTACACAGCCTGGAGGTGTGTATGGTCATTGTCCTGTTGAAAAACAATTGATAGTCCCACTAAGCGCAAACCATATGGGATGGCGTATCGCTGCAGAATGCTGTGGTAGCCATGCTGGTTAAGTGTGCCTTGAATTTTAAATAAATCACTGACATTGTCACCAGCTAAGCACCCCCACACCATCCCACCTCCTCCTCCATGCTTCATGGTGGGAACCACACATGCGTTCACCCACACCGCGTCTCACAAAGACACAGGGGTTGGAACCAAAAATCTCAAATTTGGACTCATCAGACAAAAGGACAGATTTCCACCGGTCTAATGTCCATTGCTTGTGTTTCTTGGCCCAAGGAAGTCTCTTCTTCTTTTTGGTGTCCTTTAGTAATCATTTCTTTGCAGCAATTCGACCATGAAGGCCTGATTCACGCAATCTCCTCTGAACAGTTGATGTTGAGATGTGTCTGTTACTTGAAGTCTGTGAAGCCTTTATTTGGGCTGCAATTTCTGAGCCTGGTAACTCTAATGAACTTATCCTCTGCAGCAGGGGTAACTCTGGGTCTTCCTTTCCTGTGGCAGTCCTCATGAGAGCCAGTTTCATCATAGCGCTTCATGGTTTTTGCGTCCACACTTGAAGAAACGTTCAAAGTTCTTGAAATGTTCCGTATTGACTGACCATGTCTTAAAGTAATGATGTATTGTCGTTTCTCTTTGCTTATTTGAGCTATTCTTGCCATAATGTGGACTTGGTCTTTTACCAAATCACGCTATCTTCTTTATACCACCCCTAACTTGTCACAAGACAACTGATTGGCTCAAACGCATTAAGAAGGAAAGAAATTCCACAAGTTAACCTGTTAAGTGAAATGCATTCCAAGTGACTACCTCATGAAGCTGGTTGAGAGAATGCCAAGAGTGTGCAAAGCTGTCATCAAGGCAGAGGGTGGCTACTTTAAAGAATCTCAATATAAAATATATTTTGATTTGTTTAACACTTTTTTGGTTACTACATGATTCCATATGTGTTATTTCATAGTTTTGATGTCTTCACTATTATTCTACAATGTGAAAATAGTCAAAATAAAGAAATCCCCTTGAATTAATAGATATGTTCAAACTTTTGACTGGTACTATATGTGTGTTTTTCGGAGGGCTTGGGTTAAAAGCGGAAGCCAAATTTAAGTTGGACCTTGTGTGTGATTGATCAATACAGTGATCTTAATCTTTACGTGGTATATACAATAACACAAATGAAACGTGTTTGTGCCCACACGCAGATGCATGTCTGTTTGAAGTTATGTATTGTGTACACATACGATAAGGTACACGTAACAAGTGTGTGCACACACAGATGCACGTGTGTTTGGGTTAGTGTATAGTGTACACACACACACACACACACACACACACACACACACACACACACACACACACACACACACACACACACACACACACACAGGAGTTCATAGTGGGGACAGATCTAATGGTGACAGACATAATGGTGACAGACAATGGTGACAGATTTAATGGTGATAGACCTAATGGTGACAGAAATAATGGTGTCAGATGATGGTGACAGATCTAATGGTGACAGACCTAATGGATGGTGACAGATCTAATGGTGACAGACCTAATGGTGGAAGATCTAATGGTGACAGACATAATGGTGACAGACAATGGTGACAGATTTAATGGTGATCGACCTAATGGTGACAGACATGATGGTGTCAGACAATGGTGACTGATATAATGGTGACAGACATAATGGTGACAGACATAATGGTGACATACAATGGTGACATACTTAATGGTGACAGACCTAATGGTGACAGATATAATGGTGACAATCCTGATGGTGACGTTCAAAGGTTTGGGGTCACTTAGCAATTTCATTGTTTTTGAAAGAAAAGCAATTTTTTTGTCCATTAAAATAACATCAAATTGATAAAAAATACAGTGTAGACCTTGTTAATGTGGTAAATGACTATTGTAGCTAGAAACGGCAGATTTTTTATGGAATAAAAGGCGTACAGAGGACCATTATCAGCAACCATCACTCCTGTGTTCCAATGGCACGTTCTGTTAGCTAATCCAAGTTTATCATTTTAAAAAGGCTAATTGATCATTAGAAAACCATTTTGCAATTATGTTAGCACAGCTGAAAACTGTTGTCCTGATTAAAGAAGCAACAAAACTGGCCTTCTTTAGACTAGTTGAGTATCTGGAGCATCAGCATTTGTGGGTTTGATTACATGCTCAAACTGGCCAAGAACAATTAACTTTCTTCTGTAACTCATCAGTCTATTCTTGTTCTGAGAAATGAAGGCTATTCCATGCAAGAAATTGCAGATGAAACTGAAGATCTCGTACAACTCTGTGTACTACTCCCTTCACAGAACGGCGCAAACTGGCTCTAACCAGAATAGAATGACGAGTGGGAGGCCCCGGTACACAACTGAGCAAGAGCACAAGTACATTAGAGTGTCTAGTTTGAGAAACAGATGCCTCACAAGTCTTCAACTAGCAGCTTCATTAAATAGTACCCGCAAAACACAAGGCTCAACATCAACATTGAAGAGGCGACTCCGGGATGCTGACCTTCTAGGCAGAGTTCCTCTGTCCAGTGTCTGTGTTCTTTTGCCCATCTTAATCTTTCATTTGTATTGGCCAGTCTGAGATATGGCTTTTTCTTTGCAACTCTGACTAACAATCAGAAACTCCGACAATAGTCATTTATAACGTTAACAAAGTCTACACTGTATTTCTGATCAATTTGATGTTATTTTAATGGACATTTCTAAGTGACCCCAAACTTTGGAATGGTGGTGTATGTAAAATATGAAGTATTTTGTCTGTAATGTATTTTTCGTTATGTGTCGGATCCCAGTAAGACTAGCTGTCACCATTGGCGTTGACTAACGGGGGTCCTAATAAATCTAACATTTATAAATACAAATTCTAGTTGAGATGAAGCAACACTAATTTTGTCCTGCCATACAAGTAATAATCAAAACATTGTTTGTTGAATGAAAGAAAGTTTGAATGATAAATGGATGTGAATGCGAATGTGTTTTCTCGTGGGAAGAATATCATTCTGGAAACTCCTGGGCCCTATTCATGAAGCCCCTCAGAAAATGACTGCTGATCTAGGATCAGTTTAGCCTTTTAGATCATAAAGTACAAGATTATATAGACAGGGGGACCTGATCCTAGATCAGCACTTAATACTATGAGGAGCTTTATGGAGGTGGGTCCTGATTACTGCTTTGGTTCAATTGTACATTTCTTTGATTCAACAAAAATAAATGACAAAACTAAACGGTGAGTGATATCTGCAGATCCATTCATTACCCTACCTCTCCTCTGCCTTAAACTTGAATGAGAGAGGATGGCTTACGCTATACAATGCCTTATAGTGAAGACCAGGGGTTGAAGTTACACCTGCCAGTATGTCTCTCAGTTGTATTATTGTCTCATTTAGTTCCATTATCTCTCCACAGGGAAAACGTGTTAGAGTCAACATGCAGGTTGCCATACACAAGGTCGCTGGTTCAAATCTCTGTGGGGTGTTTGTTTTCTAACCTTACCCTTTAAACTAAACTTGAAAAATAGAAGTTGATTCAGCTCAAAGGACCAAAAATAGAAGGGCAGTATGTAACAGATAAATCAAATCACAATTTATTTAAAGTGCATTTGACCAGATCTCTCAACACACTTTACAGAAAAAATATACAAATTATAATAATTCATAAATAAAAACACAACAAAGAAATCAACAACAGAGAAACAGAGAAGCAGATGGACGGACGGACGGACGGACAGACAGATGGACAGTACATTCACAAAAAGAAAACATGAATCAAACATAAGGAGAGGGCGATGGGGAGTGTGAGCCAGAGTAAAACAGAGTACATGGACAATACATGGGGTTGCGACACATTAGACTGTAAAACACTAGGGAGTTCAATAGGGAGTGACAGTCCAATGACAGCCAGGATGACGGTGGAGGGATCGCAGGGTGGTGAAGCATGGGGCTGACCTTTTTTACACTTAACCAATCACATTTCTTGCCTAAACTACTATACTTAACTAATCTAGCCTTGAGGCAGAGCTTCCTTCAGAACACTACTGAATATAGCAAACTCTAATCTGCATCACATCTGGCGAGGGCCTATATAGGATAAACGCAATCCGACATTGTTATCATCAATAACTTTGGTAATTTTTAACATATGTGAGAGGTAACCTCCCATGGGTAAGTGTGTATTGTTAGAATGATCTCGTAACTTTAATCAATCAACCAACAAAAATGACCGGTCAGCTATCCCAGAGGTCAGTAGGGTATTTCACAGGGTTGAAAAGGTCCCGCAACCCCCTGAGAGCCCCGTGCGCTCCACACCTGAGAGCCCCGTGCGCTCCACACCTGAGAGCCCCGTGCGCTCCACACCTGAGAGCCCCGTGCGCTCCACACCTGAGAGCCCAGTGCGCTCCACACCTGAGAGCCCCGTGCGCTCCACACCTGTCATGCTTGGTTTTGCCAAAACAAAGCCCCAAATAGAATCAAATCAAATGTTATTTGTCACATGCGCCAAATACAACAGTGAAATGCTTACTTACTACAAGCCCTTAACCAATAATGCAGTTTTAAGAAAATACCTACAAAAAAAGTAAGAGATAAGAATAACAAATAATGAAAGAGCAGCAGTAAATAACAATAGCGGGGCTACATACACAGGGTACCGGTACAGAGTCAATGTGTCAATGTGCAGGGGCACCGGTGTCGAGGTAGTTGAGGTAACACTCAATCTGGGCCATCTTCACAACGGCTGCCACATTTCACGTTGCAAAAATGTGTGTTGTATACTGAACAGAAATGTAAACGCAACATGCAACGATTTAAACGATTTTACTGAGTTACAGTTCATATAAGGAAATCAGTCAATTGAAATAAATTCATGAGTCCCTAATCTATGGATTTCACGACTGGGAATACAAATATACATGTGTTGGTCACACATACCTTTAAAACAAGTGCAGAGTTGCTGGATATTGGCGGGAACTGGAACACGCTGTTGTACAGGTCAATCCAGAGCATTCAAAACATGCTCAATGGGTGACATGTCTGGTGAGTATGCAGGCCATGGAAGAACTGGGACATTTTCAGCTTCCAGGAATTGTGTACAGATCCTTGTGACATGGGACCGTGCATTATCATGCTGAAACATGAGGTGTGGGAGGCAGATAAATGGCACGACAATGGGCCTCAGGATCTCGTTATGGTATCGCTGTGCATTGAAATTGCCATCGATAAAATGCAGTGGTGTTCATTGTCCTTAGCTTATGCCTGCCCATACCATAACCCCACCGCCACCATGGAGCACTCTGTTCACAACGTTGACATCAGCTAACCTCTTACCCACACAACGCCATACATGTGTTCTGATGTTGTGAGGCCGGTTAGATGTACTGCAAAATTCTCTACAACGATGTTGGAAGCGGCTTATGGTAGAGAAATTAACATGAAATTATCTGGCAACAGCTATGGTGGACATTCCTGCAGTCAGCTTGCCAATTGCATGCTCCCTCAAAACTTGAGACATCTGTGGCATTGTGTTGTGTGACAAAACTGCACATTTTAGAGTGGCCTTTTATTGTCCACAGCACAAGGTGCACCTATGTAATGATCATGCTGTTTAATCAGCTTCTAGATATGCCACACCTGTCAGGTGGATGGATTATCTTCACAAAGTAGAAATGCTCACTAAACAGGGATGTCAACAAATTTCAAAATCAAATCAAATCAAATGTTATTTGTCACATGCGCCGAATACAATAGGTGTAGACCTTACAGTGAAATGCTTACTTACAAGCCCTTACCCAACAATGCAGTTTTAAGAAAATACCCCAAAAATTGTATGAAATAAGAATAACAAATAATTAAAGAGCAGCAGTAAATAACAATAATGTGGCTATACAGGTGGTACCGGTACAGAGTCAATGTCAATGTGTGGGGGCACCAGTTAGTCGAGGTAATTGAGGTAATATGTTCATGTAGGTAGAGTTATTAAAGTAACTATACATAGATAATCACAGAGAGTAGCAGCAGTGTTCTAGAAGGTGGGGGGGGGGCAATGCAAATAGTCTGGGTAGCCATTTGATTAGCTGTTCAGGAGTCTTATAGCTTGGGGGTAGAAGCTATTTAGGAGCCTCTTGGACCTAGACTTGGTGCTCCGGTACCGCAGTACAGCAGAGAGAACAGTCTATGACTAGGGTGGCTGGAGTCTTTGCAATTTTTAGGGCCTTCCTCTGACAGAGGTATAGAGGTCCTGGATGGCAGGAAGCTTGGCCTCGGTGATGTACTGGGCCGTACGCACTAACCTCTGTAGTGCTTTGCGGTTGGAGGCCGAGCAGTTGCCATACCAGAAAGTGATGCAATCCTTCAGGATGCTCTCAATGGTGCAGCTGTAAAACCTTTTGAGGATCTGAGGACCCATGCCAAATCCTTTCAGTCTCCTGAGGGGTAATAGGTTTTTTTATCTTTTTTTTTTTTTTTTTTTTTTCACCTTTATTTAACCAGGTAGGCTAGTTGAGAACAAGTTCTCATTTGCAACTGCGACCTGGCCAAGATAAAGCATAACAGTGTGAACAGACAACAACACAGAATTACACATGGAGTAAACAATAAACAAGTCAATAACATGGTAGAAAAAAAGAGAATCTATATACAATGTGTGCAAAAGGCATGAGGAGGTAGGCAATACATCGAATAATTACAATTTAGCAGATTAACACTGGAGTGATAAATCATCAGATGATCATGTGCAAGTAGAGATACTGGTGTGCAAAAGAGCAGAAAAGTAAATAAATAAAAGCAGTATGGGGGGGTGAGGTAGGTAAATTGGGTGGGCTATATACCGATGGACTATGTACAGCTGCAGCGATCGGTTAGCTGCTCGGATAGCAGATGTTTAAAGTTGTTGAGGGAGATAAAAGTCTCCAACTTCAGAGATTTTTGCAATTTGTTCCAGTCGCAGGCAGCAGAGAACTGGAAGGAAAGGCGTCCAAATGAGGTTTTGGCTTTAGGGATGATCAGTGAGATACACCTGCTGGAGCGCGTGCTACGGGTGGGTGTAGCCATCTTGACCAGTGAACTGAGATAAGGCGGCACTTTACCTAGCATAGCCTTGTAGATGACCTGGAGCCAGTGGGTCTGACGACGAACATGTAGCGAGGGCCAGCCGACTAGGGCATACAGGTCGCAGTGGTGGGTCGTATAAGGTGCTTTAGTAACAAAACGGATGGCACTGTGATGCCCTCTATTACCTCATTGTTATGCCCTCTTCACGATTGTCTTCGTGTGCTTGGACCATGTTAGTTTGTTGGTGATGCTGCTCCACCACAGCCCTGTCAATGAGAATGGGGGCGTGCTCGGTCCTCATTTGTCTTGATCATGTTGAGGGAGAGGTTGTTGTCCTTGCAATACACGGTCAGGTCTGTGATCTCTTCCCTATAGGCTGTCTCATCGTTGTCGGTGATCATCAGTCATGAGTGAACAGGGAGTAAAGGAGGGGGCTGAGCACGCACCCCCTGAGGGGCCTCTGTGTTGAGGATCAGCGTGGTTGATGTGTTATTACCTACCCTTTCCACCTGGGGGCGGCCCGTCAGGAAGTCCAGGATCCAGTTGCAGAGAGGGAGGTGTTTAGTCCCAGGATCCTTAGCTTAGTGATGAGCTTTGAGGGCACTATGGTGTTGAACGCTGAGCTGTAGTCAATGAATAGCATTCTCACATAGGTGTTCCTTTTGTCCAGATGGGAAAGGGCAATGTGGAGTGCAATAGAGATTGCATCATCTGTGGATCAGTTGGTGCGGTATGCAAATTGGAGTGGGTCTAGGGTTTCTGGGATAATGGTGTTGATGTGAGCCATGACCAGCCTTTCAAAGCATTTCATGGCTACTGATGTGAGTGCTACAGATCAGTAGTCATATTAAAATGTTTGATTTGCTGTTTACATTTGCGTTTATATTTTTGTTCAGTGTACATATTATTATATATATTTTTTTAAATTTTATCCCATTTTCTCCCCAATTTTCGTGGTATCCAATCGCTAGTAATTACTATCTTGTCTCATCGCTACAACTCCCGTACGGGCTCGGGAGAGACGAAGGTCGAAAGCCATGCGTTCTCCGAAGCACAACCCAACCAAGCCTCACTGCTTCTTAACACAGCGCGCCTCCAACCCGGAAGCCAGCCGCACCAATGTGTCGGAGGCTGCGACAGAGCCTGGGCGCGAACCCAGAGACTCTGGTGGCGCAGCTAGCACTGCGATGCAGTGCCCTAGACCACTGCGCCACCCGGGAGGCCCGTTCAGTGTACATATTAACTAAATTATCTAAACTATCTCGTACCCCTGCACATTGACCCGGTACTGCTTGTATATAGACTCGTCATAGTTTTTTATTGTGTTACTATTTCATTTTTCTATTTGGAAAATGTTTTGTACTTTTTAACTCTGCATTGTTGAGAAAAAGGGCTCGTAAATAAGCAGTTCATGGTAAAGTCTACACCTGTTGTTTTCAGCACGTGACAAAATCCTTTGAAATTTGAAAAAGGCACCAACTTCAGAATTGTTCTATAATTATTCTATAGACTCACTGATATGGTGAAATTCTGTACACAACAATATGCACACACAAACACGTACACATACTATATGTACACACTGAAACACAAACCCTCCTGTGAAACTTGATAAACACATGCATGTGTACACTGTCTGTGAGGCTTTTGTTTTTAATCTAATGGAATTTTGTTCACACACACACACACACACACACACACACACACACACACACACACACACACACACACACACACACACACACACACACACACACACAGACACACACACACACACACACACACACACACACACACACACACACACACAACTAGGACACAGAGGGGAAGAAGTAGGGCATGAAATCTCTCGGTTTGAAAAACGAATTGATTTAATATTTCAAAGAAGGTCAGCATATGGTAGGCCTACACTGGTTGCTTAGTAACACCTCAGAGAAACAAAATAAATTGGAATCACCACCAGTGACTCAAAGTCTCTGGTTAAAATACAATATATTCCCTATTTGTTTTAGATAAAATATACTATGATAATTGGACACATGACAATACTACATTCTACTTCACAACAATTGTGGTATTTTTCAACTGACTAAGTAAGTAGCCAACAGTCGACTCCTGTTAAAGCCAATGGCTTGGAATTGCAGTGAGAGCGTGGAAAACTGTATTGCACATAGAAATTATTCGCACCTATCCAAAGTGCACTTATCAGGAGTCAACTATATATCTTCACTGTGCACTGTGCCTTCCAATTATTACAACTGTGACCATGCAGTTGCCATTATGTGGGTGCAAAGAATGTGGCTGTTTTACAAAGCAGCAGTATACTCTCAAGCTAAGTCATTGGAGTTTATGGGCTTGGTAGTAACAATTTGGACATTCACATGACTAGGAAATAGTTTGTATGCTCTATTTGAGAAACATTGTTGATGATCTTGGAGGTATGATTAATTCTCAGATGAGGGCTCATAGCATACAGGATTCCTTTCCTCCAATCTAAACCAAGTCTGAAATCATGCTAAATCCAGTTTGAAAGACCTCTGCATGTTTTGAGGTGCAGTAGCCAGCTTGTGGTTGAATGTTGTCTCATTCTCATTTTCCTCTGTCTGTGATTCAGTGTCAGTAAAAGTTACAATCCAAGGTATCTCTTTCTGAACTCTCTCTTCAATTCAAACTGTTGCTTTTGTCCCTCTGTGTGTGTGTGTGTGTGTGTGTGTGTGTGTGTGTGTGTGTGTGTGTGTGTGTGTGTGTGTGTGTGTGTGTGTGTGTGTGTGTGTGTGTGTGTGTGTGTGTGTGTGTGTGTGTGTGTGTGTGTGTGTGTGTGTGTTTTGGAATCCAGCTGAGGCTTATATCATGAGACACACCGAGAATCTCACTGCCGATAGACTGCCAATCTACTTATCACAGTGGGAGGCCGTTCCTTCTCTTGCTAGAACAAAAGCGGTACCTGCTACGTGCCGACCCGGTAGCGACGAACCTACCGATACTACTTGTAGAATCGCAACGCTTGTCAGTGGCCAACAACCTGACTTTGAGCCAATCAGAGAGCACAAAATCCCACATGGGGGAGCCAGCAACAACAATTAAAGAAAAACATTTGACAATGCTGCTGGTGTGTCTAGCTTTAAGAGTCCTGTTTCCGTTCTCAGGACATAAACACTCTCCTCCTGGCTGTCAAAAGGCAGGAGAAGGCGCTTTATGGCTGTTTGTTAGAGTCCGACACGGTCCAGTTCATCAACGGTCTCTGTGTTTGCAGTCATGGTCAATTTCCAACAGAGAATGAATGACCGCAAGTGTCCCAACAGGGGGCCTGGGTGGAAATAGTAGAGTACCTGAAAAACAGGGATGTTATGAAACATTGGTGTTGTGTATTTGTTTTATGAATTTCAGTTTGAAAATCCAGCTAACATTTCAATATCTTGTTAGATCTTGATTTAAACCAGGACTCAAATGAGTCTGAGAAAAAAAACAGGACATTTCATACAATTCATGTAACTTCCCTTCAGTGAATAAAAACAGTTATCCACCAAAGGAGAACAGGGGTGAGTTTCCCAGAGCCTTAAGGCTCTATTCAATCAGCATCACTGAAGCATTACAGATTTTGCAATAGAAATGTAAAGGTAACATCCAATTGAAATGACATACTCAGAATTTACCATGAATGCAGTCTTCGCTAACGCGGGAACATTGCCTTTAAATTTCAATTACGCTGTAAAGCTGAACTTCCGTAATACCGATTGAATCGAACCTTTAATTTGGCACAGTGTGGTATTTATCTCCACAACACAGGTGCACAGATGGGAGAGAGTCACAATAATAAAATAGTTGTTTGACGTCAATCTTCTGTGTGTGAACAAACAAAATGTGTCTAATGAATCACTTTGCTGATCTACAAGTGGCGTGAGTTTGGGTTGTCGAGAGAAATAAATAAATATGTTCGCTACGCATTGAACTAATATAGTTACAAAGTGTATAAGAAATATGTCACCACGCATGACATATTGTAGAACTAATACAGTATGTCTACAAAAGTGACATATTGTTCAATGTCACTATTTTAATCCAATGAGACCATGTTGAGCTTCAAGGTCAAATCAAATCAAAGTGTATTTGTCACGTGCGCTGAATACAACAGGTGTAGACCTTACAGTGAAATGCTTACTTACAGGCTCTAACCAATAGTGCAAAAAAGGTATTAGGTGAACAATAGGTAAGTAAAGAAATAAAACAACAGTAAAAAGACAGGCTATATACAGTAGCGAGGCTATAAAAGTAGCTAGGCTACATACAGACACCGGTTAGTCGGGCTGATTGAGGTAGTATGTACATGTAGATATGGTTAAAGTGACTATGCATATATGATGAACAGAGAGTAGCAGTAGCGTAAAAGAGGGGTTGGCAGGTGGTGGGTGGCGGGACACAATGCAGATGGCCCGGTTAGCCAATGTGCGGGAGCACTGGTTGGTTGGCCCAATTGAGGTAGTATGAGCATTAATGTATAGTTAAAGTGACTATGCATATATGATAAACAGAGAGTAGCAGCAGCGTGAAAAAGAGGGTTTGGGGTCATTGGGAAACACAGCTCAAGTCCCAAAGCTAAAGATGGTATGGTGAAAGCACTTCTAAACAAAATTGCCTTAGCATCAGAGAGCCTCACTGGGAGCCTCATTATGGGAGCCTCACTGTCACCCGTTATGTCATGTTCAATCAAATCAAATGCTTATTTGTCACATGCTTCGTAAAAGAACAGGTGTAGACTAACAGTAAAATGTTTACTTACAGGCTCTTCCCAAAAATACAGACAGAAACATAAAAAAATTATAGAAACAAATAAATAGAAAGATAGAAAAAATGAAGAAATAATAGAAAGATAAGATCAATCTGTGTTGGAACTGAGGGTGACAGCTTGTTTATGGCTCAACACAGATGCCCCTGTAGGAGGGACATAGAGGACATAGGGTGTGTGTGTGTGTGTGTGTGTGTGTGTGTGTGTGTGTGTGTGTGTGTGTGTGTGTGTGTGTGTGTGTGTGTGTGTCTGTGTCTGTGTCTGTGTCTGTGTCTGTGTCTGTGTCTGTGTGTGTGTGTGTGTGTGTGTGTGTGTGTGTGTGTGTGTGTGTGTGTGTGTGTGTGTGTGTGTGTGTGTGTGTGTGTGTGTGTCTGTGTCTGTGTCTGTGTCTGTGTCTGTGTCTGTGTCTGTGTCTGTGTGTGTGTGTGTGTGTGTGTGTGTGTGTGTGTGTGTGTGTGTATGTGTCTGTGTCTGTGTCTGTGTCTGTGTCTGTGTCTGTGTGTGTGTGTGTGTGTGTGTGTGTGTGTGTGTGTGTGTGTGTGTGTGTGTGTGTGTGTGTGTGTGTGCGGGCGGGCGGGCGGGCGGGCACGTGTGTGTTTGTTCCACCTCAAAGGCACCGTGCCCGACTGGCAAGTGTGAGTGTGAGGGGGGTGGGAGGGAGAGAGGTGACCGTATACGACCAAGGTGAGATTCCTCTCTTGGTGGCATGATGGCTAGCAAGCAGCAGCTGGTCCACTGGTTTACTCAACAGGATGGCTTCTCTCCTGCCACTCACTCTCACACAACAAAAAGACAAGTATAGTAGAGTAGAATTAGTGGTATGAGTATTGATATGACCACTAACCTTCGTCATATTACTATATACTGGAAATACATTGAGTATACCAAACATTAGGAACACCTCCCCACCAGCCCCCTTTTTGCTCTCAGAACAGCCTCAATTCGTCAGGTCATGGACTCTACAAGGTGTCGAAAGTGTTCCACAGGGATGCTGGCCCATGTTGACTCCAATACTTCCCACGGTTGTGTCAAGATGGCTGGATGTCCTCTGGGTGGAGGACCATTCTTGATACACACAGGAAACTGTTGAGGGTGGAAAACCCCAGCAGCGTTGCAGTTCTTGACACACTCAAAGCGGTGCGCCTGGCACCGGCTACCATACCCCGTTAAAAGGCATTTAAATATTTTGTCTTGCCCATTCACCCTCTGAATGGCACATATACACAATCCATGTCTCAATTGTCTCAAGGCTTAAAAATCCTTCTTTAACCTGTCTCCTCCACTTCATCTACACTGATTGAAGTGGATTTAACAAGTGACATCAATAAGGGATAATAGCTTTCACCTGGATTCACCTGGTCAGTCTATGTCATGGAAAGAGCAGGTGTTCCTCATGTTTTGAACACTCAGTGTATATAGTGAGTCTACCTCTATCTTGCAGATGTTGTAAGTCACCTATTTTCACTATAATTTTCACTATAATTTTCACTATAATATTCAATATAATTTTCACTATGATATTCATCAATCTGAGCTGCCCGAAGACTTGAATAAGGAAAATTCTGAGCTAGTTTGTCACAACAACGGTACAATTGTGGTACTGTTTAGAGATGATCTTGTTTGAAAACTTAAGATCACTGTTACATATCAGTATGGCACTATACAAGGTTGAAATGAGTATTCCCTGGCCCAAAGGTGGCCCGTGGAAGTGCTAACTTGGTAAATTAGTACAATCACAACTTTCAATTAAGTCAATCAATCAAAAGTATCCTACTAAGTTCAATTAAACGCACTTAAATGGATGCAAATTCATTCTAATTGAATAAAATGTGGCTTTCTCACCCTCACACTGAAGGTCCCTGGTTACCCCATAGCAGTACCACACTCAGGGGGAAAGAATGCTTTGAAGTTGTGTCCAGGGAGGTCTGCTGCTCTTTACCTCCTGCTCAAAATAGCTCCATGCTTTTCTGTCTGGTGAAGCAGCGTCACAAAGACTTGCATTTTCATCCAAAATAGCGATCTAGTCTGTTAAAATGCAGTAGCCACATAGGGCTCACATGGTCAACAGTATTGCATTATAGGACTAGGTTGTCATCATTTCTTGTCATCCTTGTCATTCCAACCATGTCCCCCTAGGGTAGGGGTGGGCAACTCTAGTCCTTGGGGAACTGATTGGTGTCACACTTTTTCTCCATCCCTAGAAAACACAGCTGAATAATCAAATTGCATTCTAAACTGAAGATCATGATTAGGTGATTATTGGAGTCAGGTGTGTTAGCTGGGGCTGGGGCAAAAACGGTGACACCAATCAGGCCCCCGAGGACTGGAACTGCCCACCCCTGCCCTAGGGTATGTTGATGAGCAACACTAAAGGGACAGTTCAAAATCTATAGCCAATCATTTTCACTGGCTTCCACGTGGGATAGTTATAATAATTTGTTATAATATAGTAATTTGGCCATTATAGCCAAATTACATAAACAATTATACCACGTTTCCAAAATGTCAATTTGAAAAAAATATAGCATGCTAGCGATGCTAGCACTGTAAATTGTCTTACTCTGAATAATTTGTGCTTCTGAAGACAGATGGAAAGGGTCTACTCACAGCCAATCAGATAGCAGCCGCTAGCAATCAGTGCTCCACTCATACCCACTGTTCCAATATGAGGTTCCCCAGGCTTTTGACAACAACGTGAACGAAGCCTGGGATTCACATTCAACAATCTGCAGACACTCTTTGAGGTTTTTGTTTTAACTGACAAACAGGACAAACTGTAAATAAAGACAGTTTTTTCCATTCTGTAAATAACAAGTACAATCTTCGCACTGCTGCACCAACTCAATAAGTCTGGCCTTAGGAAATCTGTACCTGGAAGAAAGTAAGCAGACTACAGTAATGTCATGAATCCATCATGTGTACTGTATGTGTCTATGTAGTTCTACATTTCACTGACGCCAGAAATGTCATGGTAAGCCATGAAATGTACACATTTCAAGTAACCCCATCAAGATAGGCAGCTGATGAGCACACAATTGACCATCCATCTCAATGGTAATGTAATGCATATATTTCATGGCCCCAGCAGGCTATTGTATTGTTATTCCAGTACTGTTTGGGATATTTCACTCTCCCTGAAGGGAGAATTCTGACATCTCCAGAGTTCCATTGTTTCATACCTGTCTCTCATGTAAAGATAACCCTGTTCCCTACCTGAGAGACTAGTTCTGTAATGTAAAGATAACCCTGTTCCCTACCTGAGGGACTAGTTCTGTAATGTAAAGATAACCCTGTTCCCTACCTGAGAGACTAGTTCTGTAATGTAAAGATAACCCTGTTCCCTACCTGAGGGACTAGTTCTGTAATGTAAAGATAACCCCTGTTCCCTACCTGAGAGACTAGTTCTGTAATGTAAAGATAACCCTGTTCCCTACCTGAGAGACTAGTTCTGTAATGTAAAGATAACCCTGTTCCCTACCTGAGAGACTAGTTCTGTAATGTAAAGATAACCCTGTTCCCTACCTGAGAGACTAGTTCTGTAATGTAAAGATAACCCTGTTCCCTACCTGAGAGACTAGTTCTGTAATGTAAAGATAACCCTGTTCCCTACCTGAGAGACTAGTTCTGTAATGTAAAGATAACCCTGTTCCCTACCTGAGAGACTAGTTCTGTAATGTAAAGATAACCCTGTTCCCTACCTGAGAGACTAGTTCTGTAATGTAAAGATAACCCTGTTCCCTACCTGAGAGACTAGTTCTGTAATGTAAAGATAACCCTGTTCCCTACCTGAGGGACTAGTTCTGTAATGTAAAGATAACCCTGTTCCCTACCTGAGAGCCTAGTTCTGTAATGTAAAGATAACCCCTGTTCCCTACCTGAGAGACTAGTTCTGTAATGTAAAGATAACCCTGTTCCCTACCTGAGAGACTAGTTCTGTAATGTAAAGATAACCCTGTTCCCTACCTGAGAGACTAGTTCTGTAATGTAAAGATAACCCCTGTTCCCTACCTGAGAGACTAGTTCTGTAATGTAAAGATAACCATGTTCCCTACCTGAGAGCCTAGTTCTGTAATGTAAAGATAACCCTGTTCCCTACCTGAGAGACTAGTTCTGTAATGTAAAGATAACCCTGTTCCCTACCTGAGAGACTAGTTCTGTAATGTAAAGATAACCCTGTTCCCTACCTGAGAGACTAGTTCTGTAATGTAAAGATAACCCTGTTCCCTACCTGAGGGACTAGTTCTGTAATGTAAAGATAACCCTGTTCCCTACCTGAGAGACTAGTTCTGTAATGTAAAGATAACCCTGTTCCCTACCTGAGAGACTAGTTCTGTAATGTAAAGATAACCCTGTTCCCTACCTGAGGGACTAGTTCTGTAATGTAAAGATAACCCCTGTTCCCTACCTGAGGGACTAGTTCTGTAATGTAAAGATAACCCTGTTCCCTACCTGAGGGACTAGTTCTGTAATGTAAAGATAACCCTGTTCCCTACCTGAGAGACTAGTTCTGTAATGTAAAGATAACCCTGTTCCCTACCTGAGAGACTAGTTCTGTAATGTAAAGATAACCCTGTTCCCTACCTGAGAGACTAGTTCTGTAATGTAAAGATAACCCTGTTCCCTACCTGAGAGACTAGTTATGTAATGTAAAGATAACCCTGTTCCCTACCTGAGAGACTAGTTATGTAATGTAAAGATAACCCTGTTCCCTACCTGAGAGACTAGTTATGTAATGTAAAGATAACCCTGTTCCCTACCTGAGGGCCTAGTTCTGTAATGTAAAGATAACCCTGTTCCCTACCTGAGAGACTAGTTCTGTAATGTAAAGATAACCCCTGTTCCCTACCTGAGAGACTAGTTATGTAATGTAAAGATAACCCTGTTCCCTACCTGAGGGACTAGTTCTGTAATGTAAAGATAACCCCTGTTCCCTACCTGAGAGACTAGTTCTGTAATGTAAAGATAACCCTGTTCCCTACCTGAGAGACTAGTTCTGTAATGTAAAGATAACCCTGTTCCCTACCTGAGAGACTAGTTCTGTAATGTAAAGATAACCCTGTTCCCTACCTGAGAGACTAGTTCTGTAATGTAAAGATAACCCTGTTCCCTACCTGAGAGACTAGTTCTGTAATGTAAAGATAACCCTGTTCCCTACCTGAGAGACTAGTTCTGTAATGTAAAGATAACCCTGTTCCCTACCTGAGAGACTAGTTCTGTAATGTAAAGATAACCCTGTTCCCTACCTGAGAGACTAGTTCTGTAATGTAAAGATAACCCTGTTCCCTACCTGAGAGACTAGTTCTGTAATGTAAAGATAACCCTGTTCCCTACCTGAGAGACTAGTTCTGTAATGTAAAGATAACCCTGTTCCCTACCTGAGAGACTAGTTCTGTAATGTAAAGATAACCCTGTTCCCTACCTGAGAGGCTAGTTATGTAATGTAAAGATAACCCTGTTCCCTACCTGAGAGACTAGTTATGTAATGTAAAGATAACCCTGTTCCCTACCTGAGGGCCTAGTTCTGTAATGTAAAGATAACCCTGTTCCCTACCTGAGGGCCTAGTTCTGTAATGTAAAGATAACCCCTGTTCCCTACCTGAGGGACTAGTTCTGTAATGTAAAGATAACCCCTGTTCCCTACCTGAGGGACTAGTTCTGTAATGTAAAGATAACCCCTGTTCCCTACCTGAGGGCCTAGTTCTGTAATGTAAAGATAACCCCTGTTCCCTACCTGAGGGACTAGTTCTGTAATGTAAAGATAACCCTGTTCCCTACCTGAGGGACTAGTTCTGTAATGTAAAGATAACCCTGTTCCCTACCTGAGGGCCTAGTTCTGTAATGTAAAGATAACCCCTGTTCCCTACCTGAGGGACTAGTTCTGTAATGTAAAGATAACCCTGTTCCCTACCTGAGGGACTAGTTCTGTAATGTAAAGATAACCCTGTTCCCTACCTGAGAGACTAGTTCTGTAATGTAAAGATAACCCTGTTCCCTACCTGAGAGACTAGTTCTGTAATGTAAAGATAACCCTGTTCCCTACCTGAGAGACTAGTTATGTAATGTAAAGATAACCCTGTTCCCTACCTGAGAGACTAGTTCTGTAATGTAAAGATAACCCTGTTCCCTACCTGAGGGCCTAGTTCTGTAATGTAAAGATAACCCTGTTCCCTACCTGAGAGACTAGTTCTGTAATGTAAAGATAACCCTGTTCCCTACCTGAGGGACTAGTTCTGTAATGTAAAGATAACCCTGTTCCCTACCTGAGAGACTAGTTCTGTAATGTAAAGATAACCCTGTTCCCTACCTGAGAGACTAGTTCTGTAATGTAAAGATAACCCTGTTCCCTACCTGAGAGACTAGTTCTGTAATGTAAAGATAACCCTGTTCCCTACCTGAGAGACTAGTTCTGTAATGTAAAGATAACCCTGTTCCCTACCTGAGAGACTAGTTCTGTAATGTAAAGATAACCCTGTTCCCTACCTGAGGGACTAGTTCTGTAATGTAAAGATAACCCTGTTCCCTACCTGAGAGACTAGTTATGTAATGTAAAGATAACCCTGTTCCCTACCTGAGAGACTAGTTCTGTAATGTAAAGATAACCCCTGTTCCCTACCTGAGAGCCTAGTTCTGTAATGTAAAGATAACCCTGTTCCCTACCTGAGGGCCTAGTTCTGTAATGTAAAGATAACCCCTGTTCCCTACCTGAGGGACTAGTTCTGTAATGTAAAGATAACCCTGTTCCCTACCTGAGAGACTAGTTCTGTAATGTAAAGATAACCCTGTTCCCTACCTGAGGGACTAGTTCTGTAATGTAAAGATAACCCCTGTTCCCTACCTGAGGGACTAGTTCTGTAATGTAAAGATAACCCTGTTCCCTACCTGAGGGCCTAGTTCTGTAATGTAAAGATAACCCTGTTCCCTACCTGAGGGCCTAGTTCTGTAATGTAAAGATAACCCTGTTCCCTACCTGAGGGCCTAGTTCTGTAATGTAAAGATAACCCTGTTCCCTACCTGAGAGACTAGTTCTGTAATGTAAAGATAACCCTGTTCCCTACCTGAGAGACTAGTTCTGTAATGTAAAGATAACCCTGTTCCCTACCTGAGAGACTAGTTCTGTAATGTAAAGATAACCCTGTTCCCTACCTGAGAGACTAGTTCTGTAATGTAAAGATAACCCTGTTCCCTACCTGAGAGACTAGTTCTGTAATGTAAAGATAACCCTGTTCCCTACCTGAGAGACTAGTTCTGTAATGTAAAGATAACCCTGTTCCCTACCTGAGGGACTAGTTCTGTAATGTAAAGATAACCCTGTTCCCTACCTGAGAGCCTAGTTCTGTAATGTAAAGATAACCCCTGTTCCCTACCTGAGAGACTAGTTCTGTAATGTAAAGATAACCCTGTTCCCTACCTGAGAGACTAGTTCTGTAATGTAAAGATAACCCTGTTCCCTACCTGAGAGACTAGTTCTGTAATGTAAAGATAACCCCTGTTCCCTATCTGAGAGACTAGTTCTGTAATGTAAAGATAACCCTGTTCCCTACCTGAGAGCCTAGTTCTGTAATGTAAAGATAACCCTGTTCCCTACCTGAGAGACTAGTTCTGTAATGTAAAGATAACCCTGTTCCCTACCTGAGGGACTAGTTCTGTAATGTAAAGATAACCCTGTTCCCTACCTGAGAGACTAGTTCTGTAATGTAAAGATAACCCTGTTCCCTACATGAGAGACTAGTTCTGTAATGTAAAGATAACCCCTGTTCCCTACCTGAGGGACTAGTTCTGTAATGTAAAGATAACCCCTGTTCCCTACCTGAGGGACTAGTTCTGTAATGTAAAGATAACCCTGTTCCCTACCTGAGAGACTAGTTCTGTAATGTAAAGATAACCCTGTTCCCTACCTGAGAGACTAGTTCTGTAATGTAAAGATAACCCTGTTCCCTACCTGAGAGACTAGTTCTGTAATGTAAAGATAACCCTGTTCCCTACCTGAGAGACTAGTTATGTAATGTAAAGATAACCCTGTTCCCTACCTGAGAGACTAGTTATGTAATGTAAAGATAACCCTGTTCCCTACCTGAGAGACTAGTTATGTAATGTAAAGATAACCCTGTTCCCTACCTGAGGGCCTAGTTCTGTAATGTAAAGATAACCCTGTTCCCTACCTGAGAGACTAGTTCTGTAATGTAAAGATAACCCCTGTTCCCTACCTGAGAGACTAGTTATGTAATGTAAAGATAACCCTGTTCCCTACCTGAGGGCCTAGTTCTGTAATGTAAAGATAACCCTGTTCCCTACCTGAGGGACTAGTTCTGTAATGTAAAGATAACCCTGTTCCCTACCTGAGAGACTAGTTCTGTAATGTAAAGATAACCCTGTTCCCTACCTGAGGGACTAGTTCTGTAATGTAAAGATAACCCTGTTCCCTACCTGAGAGACTAGTTCTGTAATGTAAAGATAACCCTGTTCCCTACCTGAGGGCCTAGTTCTGTAATGTAAAGATAACCCTGTTCCCTACCTGAGGAAACGTACCCAGGCCTGTGAGATTCCCCCTGCCACAGGGAAATGTAGCTTTCCCTTCACACACATACACTAGGGTGACTCTGGGCAGAAGCACAGGCCATCAATGGTGCTGTTGTTGGCATTCCACAAGGCATTGACCCAACTAGCTTCTGTACATATGTCATGTGCTGCCTTACGTGTTCTCTTTTAGATTGGGTCCTTTCAAGTTCTTGGAGTTGGAATGTGTTTGCACCCTGTAAAAAACCCTGAAATGTCGCCAGGCAATTTGAAAGTTGGAAGAGTGTTGGTCACTGTCTCCCATTGCCAAAGTGTGTCTGTGTGAGTGTGTGTGTGTGTGTGAAAGAAAAAGCGTGTTGTTATTGTTGTTGTTGTTGTCACTTTCCTCCATCTCTCTCTCCATCTCCATCTCTCTAAAACTCTCTCTCTATCTCTCTCTCCTCTCTCTCACTCTCTCCTTTCTTTCTCTCCTCTCTCCTCTCTCTCCCCCCACTTCTCACAAGGACATTTATAGTCCTTTGGCCCTCATACAAAAACAATGTCACCACGTGACCCATCACCACGTGACCCGGTAAGAGAAAGCCTCTCAGGAACTACAGGTCACTGAAATAGAGGAGATGGAAGATAAAGAAGGGGAGGAGAGGAGAGGGGGGTGGGAAGGAGAAGAGAGAGGAGGGGAGGAGAGGAGCGGAGAGGGAAGGAGAGGGGAGGAGAGGAGAGGGGAGGAAAGAAAAGGGGAGGAGAGGGAAGGAGAGGGAAGGGGAGGAGGGGAAAGGGAGGAGAGGGGAGGAAAGTGGAGGAGAGGGGAGGGGAGGAGAGGGAGAGGGATGGGAGGAAAGGAGCATGCCCCTAGCTATCCGTAAATTTAAAAAACAAGAAAATGATGCCGTCTTGTTTGCTTTATATAAGGAATTTGAAATGATTTATATTTTAACTCGTACTTTTAATACTTAAGTATATTTTAACAATTACATTTACTTTTGGTACTTAAGTATATTTTAAACCAAATACTTTTAGACTTTTACTCAAGTAGTATTTTACTGGGTGACTTTTACTTGAGAAATGTTCTATTAAGGTGTCTTAACTTTTAATCAAGTATGACAATTGTGTACTTTTTCCACCACTGCTCACAAGCCAAGCACCGTATCTCCCCTCCTTACCTCCTTACATTGTTCCCTTCCCCCTCAACTCCTCCCCCCCCCCCCCCCCCCCCCCCCCCCCCCCTCTCCATGGCGGTGACAAATAGCGGGTGGTGGCGGCAACGTCTGTGTTGCTGGGAAAGCTTCAAAGCCGCTGTGATAATGGGCTACGGTGTTATGTAACAGAGTAGCAGGGGCTCTGGGGAACGGAAGGGAACAGGCGGAGGCTTCTTCTCTAAACCGCGTGAAGGAATGCCTGTAAATCCATACATTAGCTAAGTGCCTCCACGACCCACCCTATTAAAACTCTGTAAATCGCTGCCATACATGGAACCACTGTTATTATCATTTTTATGATTTTTTACACAACAGATTTAATTAATCAAGGATTTTTTATGATTAATCTCCGGACAGGTTTATTGATTTTTATTTGGTTGAATGAAAACAAGCACGTGCCGGGGCGGTGCAGAGAACAGTGCTTTACTTGTGTGTGGTACTTTTAATTGCATGGCGTGTTATATAATTATGTAGCATAGTGAATGGGTAGAGAGTCATTATCGGCGGAAGCGACTAAAGTTATGCATACCATTACCATTTCGGTAATCTCGTCCACCAGCCGGCTCTTTCTCTACAATTGAGCCTGGGAACGAGCTTACCATCTTGGTAACACTTTATTTGAACTGTACATCATAACGGCTTCAATTGGAGTTAGGGTATGATTAGGTGTTAGTGTATGATGTATTCTGGGCCTATGTTTATGTGGTCTGACGATATCCAATGACTTCAAATGTGTGTTTACCTTTGCGCTGCCAAAGGAGCAGCTGTGGTTGAAATCAGAACACATGATCTGCATTGGACAGCTGTCATCGGAATACAGTACTTTAATTTGATCAGTTGGATTTTCTGAGACAGCTAGAGAAAGAGAGGGGGAGAGAGAGGGGGAGAGAGAGGGTGAGCGAGATGGGGAGAGAAAGGAAGAGAGATGGGGAGATATTAGGGGTAAAAAGAGAGAGAGCGAGAGAGAGAGAAGGAGTGTGTGTGTGTGTGTGTGTGTATGTATGTGCATGTGTGTGTGCGTGCATGTGTGTGTGTAAGGGAGAAGACTTGGGATCTTTACCAAATGGCTACCAGCTGGTGCTCTTGTTCTTATACAAAACCAACTCTATTTCTTGAACTGAATTGTTGGTTAAGGGCTTTTAAGTAAGCATTTCACGGTAAGGTCTACACCTGTTGTATTCGGCGCATGTGACAAATAAAATTTGATTTGTTTTTGATTTGATATCAACACTCACTGCCTGTTAAAGTAGTGTGTGTACTAGCCCTCTCTGTCTATCTAGGACATCACCTGAGCAGTGTAGAGCCCAGTCCAGAAACAACCCCTGGCCTCTATAGATCTCAAAGGATTGGATAAACAATATGGTTGTGCTGAAGCTCCATGTTGCCCTCTGACCTCTGACTGGCTAGATGGAATGTTGCTTACAATGCCTGTCAAATCCTCTCAGATGATGCTATAGCGGTTTTTCTGGAAGGACCATAAAGTAACAGTGCTGTGGTGTAGTGTGTACTGGGGGGTGTGCTAGTTTACAATGACATCCCCAGCTGTACTGTCAGCTTCCACCACCTCTACTATCTTATCCCCATTCCTTTCTCTCACCCGCATCACTTCCTTTTGTTTAGTCGAATCAAATCAAATCAAATGTTATTGGTCACATACACGTGATCAGCAGATGTTATTGCGGGTGTAGCGAAAAGCTTGCGCTTTTAGCTCCGACAGTGCAGTAATATCTAACAAATTACACAACATATACCCAACACAAACAAATCTAAGTAGGAATGAATTAAGACTATATACATATGGACCAGCGATGTCAGAGCGGAACGGACTAAGAATAGTATATTCTGTAGTATAGAATACAGTATATACATATGAGATGAGTAATGCAAGATATGTAAACATTATTAAGTGAATGAAATACCGTAGAATAGTACAGAAAATTGTATATACATATGAGATGAGTAATGCCAGACAGAGTGTCACCAAACATGGTCCCCTCCCCAGCCTGTCCTTTTCCAGGGATGCCAGGGGAGTTCAGGAAAAGCCTGGATGGTTTCTGAATCCCTAGTCAGTGCTGCTTTAGAAATACGATACCTCTTCCCAAAAGGAGCTAAGCATGTGGTCATATAATCATCATAATATTACATAATATTACAATGTTGTTCATGTGGAAGTGGATTTGGCCACCCATTCTCATGACTTTTTCTCATGACTTGATGTACAGTATATAGGATAAGATTTCCAACTTGATAATTTAAAGAATATGCAAAATAGGCAAGTACTGTGAAATTGTCTATCCAAAATGTGTATCTTTTCACAAATGAAAATGGACAGGGATTTGGAGTTGCTGTGTTGCACCAATCACTTACAATACTTGCTTATTACAAATGTTATTACAATGTTATGTTGTGGTACTTGTGTAACGCTGGTATTTTGAAGTCAAGAATCATATCACTCAACTGGCAAGAACTGCAATGCTGTGACATGGAATCAATAAAGCAATAAAGAAAATCACTGTTTCTCATTTCATTTCTAATATTTCAGCAGTCTTCTATGACATCCACTCTCATTCAAGTTTGTCCTATGAGACTTCTATAATTGAGAGGCTTGGGTCTTAGCCAGTTAGGTGAGGGAAGAGATCACATTGAGAAACTACGTAGAACAATGCAAACCAGGACTGTGTTATACCTGGCAAAGTGACCTCTATTCTCTCTAGACACACACCCAAGATAGATTTTCCAGTTGTATTTGTTCCAGGGTATTTGCTGTCATTTCTCCTCACTCCTCAGATAAAATACCAGATGGAGTTTCAATATAAAATTGATGGGAGCACAGAGTATTATAGCAGGAGTTTATGGTGTAGGTCTAGTAAATGTAAGGAAATAAACAATAATTCCTGCATTGTAATAGATACATTGACCTGATCTTTTGTGTTTTTATTAAAAGATTATGTTATTTCTCCAAATTAATAGAGAATTAATAGAGAAATAGTAACTTCATGCATAATGTATTTTACCTTCACACCATTTTTTTCTTAACCGAATGACTTCAATGGAAGAACTGGGACATTTTCAACTTCCAGGAATTGTGTACAGATCCTTGCGACATGGGGTCCTGCGTTATGATGCTGAAACATGAAGTGATAGCGGTGGATGAATGGCACGACAATGGGCCTCAGGATCTCTTATGCCTGCCCATACCATAACCACACCGCCACCATGGGGCACTCTGTTCACAACGTTGACATCAGCAAACCGGTCGCCCACACGACGCTATACATGTGGTCTGCGGCTGTTAGGCCGGTTGGACTACAAAATTCTCTAAAACAATGTTGGAGGTGGCTTATGGTAGAGAAATTAACATAAAATTATCTGGCAACAGCTCTGGTGGACATTCCTGTAGTCAGCATGCCAATTGCACACTCCCTCAAAACTTGAAACATCTTTAGCATTGTGTTGTGTGACAAAACTGCACATTTTAGAGTGGCCTTTTATTGTCCCCAGCACAAGGTGCACCTGCGTAATGATCATGCTGTTTAATCAGCTTCTTGATATGCCACACAGGTGGATGGATTATCTTGGCAAAGGAGGAATGCTCACCAACAGGGATGTAAACAAGTTTGTTCACAGAATTTTAGAGAAATAAGCTTTTTGTGCATATGGAACATTTCTGAGATCTTTTATTTCAGCTCATGAAACATGTGAAACACTTTACATGGTCAAAAAGTCTGTAAAATCAACAGGAATTCAGCAAAATATGTGTTTAATGTAGGTGTTCCCACGAATAAAAAAGAGACATGATCGTGTCTCAATGCAATCAAGTTATTCAATTGTTGTTATTTATGAATACAATCTTTTTGGGGGGCTTAGAGGTGGTCAATTTGCAGTGTACAAATTATTATAATTATGTTCCAGCCCCCCGACCATCCGCTCTGAAAAAAATTGGCCTGAGGATTAATCTAGTTGCCTACCCCTGGTTAATTGGTTGGTGGCAAGTGGAAACAGAGAAAGATAAAATATTATCAGGCACTGGGCCATTGACTAGTGTACAGTAAGAACACTGTGTTTCCAATGGTTTGTGGCCAATGTCACTGCAGTCTCTGGGAGAGCAAGGTTACCTCAGAACCAGATGATAAGGCCTGCAAGAAATACCTCAGAACCAGATGATAAGGCCAGCAAGGTTACCTCAGAACCAGATGATAAGGCCAGCAAGAAATACCTCAGAACCAGATGATAAGGCCAGCAAGAAATACCTCAGAACCAGATGATAAGGCCAGCAAGAAATACCTCAGAACCAGATGATAAGGCCAGCAAGGTTACCTCAGAACCAGATGATAAGGCCAGCAAGAAATACCTCAGAACCAGATGATAAGGCCAGCAAGAAATACCTCAGAACCAGATGATAAGGCCAGCAAGAAATACCTCAGAACCAGATGATAAGGCCAGCAAGGTTACCTCAGAACCAGATGATAAGGCCAGCAAGAAATACCTCAGAACCAGATGATAAGGCTAGCAAGGTTACCTCAGAACCAGATGATAAGGACAGCAAGGTTACCTCGGAACCAAATAATAAGGCCGGCAAGGTTTCCTCAGAACCAGATGATAAGGCCAGCAAGGTTACCTCAGAACCACATGATAAGGCCAGCAAGGTTTCCTCAGAACCAGATGATAAGGCCAGCAGGGTTACCTCAGAACCAGATGATAAGGCCAGCAAGGTTCAGATAATTAGCTCATTGCGATGAAAACCGCTAACACAAATCGTTTTCCACTAACCAGAATCCTTATTGGGCAGGGTCCTATCTGCCCAATTTTAATACCCCTTGGGTGTCCTTGCAGCTACATACTGTATATTGAATTTGTAGTGCTGCGTGATTAATGGTTTTTGAGGTCGGTTCAGTTTCAGTTCGATTAGTAAAAAATAACCACAGTTTTTGATTTCAGTTTAGACTTATTATTTTTTACATTAAATGTATTATGAAATAGAGCTTTTTAATGGAAATTCCAAGGCAAAAAATATAGCCCATTCATTTGCCAAAACACTGAAAATATTCCAGTGTCTCGGTCTGGTCCACATTGACATATACATGAATAGAAACATTTGAAATTACTATGAAAAAATGTAATATTTCAGTTGTGTTTATTATTTTTCATTCATTAAAGTCATCATCTCATCTCTGCAAGCCAAACCTAACGTTATCTATGTGCTCCTCATATTGTACTGACTTTAGTCATCCTATTTAGCTAGCCTGCCTAAGTAGCCTATGCTACCGAGCTGGAGTGCTAAGTCTAGGACCAAAAGGCTCCTCAACAGCTTCTACCCCCAAGCCATTAGGCTGCTGAACAATTCATAAAATCGCCACCGGACAATTTATATTGACACCCCCCACCTCCCTTTTGTACACTGCTGCTACTCGCTGTTTGTTTGTTACCTATGCATAGTCACTTCACCCCCACCTACATGTACAGATTACCTCAACTAGCCTGTAACCCCGCACACTGACTCGGTACCAGTGCCCACTCTATATAGCCTCGTTATTGTTATTCTTATTGTGTAACTTTTTATTATTACTTTTTATTTTAGTCTACTTGGTAAATATTTTCTTCTTCTTGAACTGCACTGTTGTTTAAGGGCTTGTAAGTAAGCATTTCACGGTAAGTCTACACTTGTTGTATTCGGCGCATGTGACAAATAAAGTTTGATTTGGTTTGTCTGATTAATTCATTTTACTAGTTCTTCAAAGTAGATAAGACATACTTTCACGAACTGTCTCTGTCCCTCTCGTTGTTGTGTTGTATACTACAGGAGGCTGGTGGCACCTTAATTGGGAAGGACGGGCTTGTGGTAATGGCTGGAGCGGAATGGGTGGAATGGTATCAAATACATGGTTTCCATGTTTTTTTATGCCATTCCATTTGCTCCGTTCCAGCCATTATTATGGGTCATCCTCCCCTCAGCAGCCTCCACTGTTGTATACATTCCTCTCTCAAGCGGTCTGTGTGTATTTAACCTAACGTAGCAGGCGTAAAAGTGTATCCGTTCAGAGATCTGTATATAAAGACGCGATACTCATGTCTCCACCCTAACAGTGGGAGTCGTTTTCCCAAATGCGGGAACGCATTGGCCTTATTTTGGACAGATTTTGGAGAGTGAAACTTTTCGCTTCGCCTCTTCCTCATAATCCAATGGCGCAATGGATTATGGGATTTTGGTTAATTACCATGTTTCTGAGCTGAACTAGGTTTAATTGCTTAATAACAACCGTCAGCCCAGCGTCGCACATAGTTCATGACTTGATTTCTGTTGTTAATTATGTAATTTCTCTATAGAGAAATGGTCCATTGGGCTCACATTTAAAAAAACGAATTAAATGAAATTCAAGTAATTGAACCAACGTCAGTCAAATAGTTGTTTAATAATAAATAAAAATACAGAAATGCTGGTTAATCTCTCAGCACTATGAATTTAGTACTTTGTTTGATAAATTTTTTGAAAAAGTATGTATTTTTTATTTCATACGAGTCTAAGCTGTTTTTGTTTGATATTTACTGAGCTATCATATGGACTTGTTTTGAGATAGTAATAACATGGACCATCTAGCTCTTTGTTTTTGTATTTTAGGACCGCTGTAGGTGTCCGAAACAAATGATGTCTTTTTTTTGTGGATGAAACATTGAATTTGGCCTTACTGCTATTAGCAAATAGAAATGCAATAACACAGAAATACAATACGAGATAAATCAGAAGGAAGTAGGAAAACATCAGGGATGAAAAAACAATCACTACTCGTGTATTATCTTCTACATAGAAAAACCCCATTCACTTCCTGTCACTTCAACACAAAGTCATTTTGTGGGGAGTTGAGACGTGGGGAGTTGAGACGTGGGCGTCCTTGGGTCCTGCGAGGATTGTGAGTGTCGTAAAGCGAAACAGACAACACGTGCATGTTCCTGAGAGTCTTTTCAGAATGGGTCAAACCTCGGAAGATCCTCCCTAGTCTCACAATCACCGCTTTTGGCTCTGCCCCCGTCCACAGCACAAGCTAATGGCCGACATTGGCGGATTCAGTGGTTTGAGACAAATCCAATGCAAGACCTCGGAAGTCTCTATCTCAAACACACATTTTTTAACTATATAAAAAGCTGCAATTTCCGCGAGGGTGCGGACATAGACTCTTGATTAATAACTGGAGTATGGAATTTGTTGAAAAAGTCTGTGTCTATTTTGAAGCCTGTGATGTTCTCATTGTTTACACCACAAGGGGTGTGTGTGTTGTTTGTGTGTGTTTGCCTGCCTATCTCTGTGTGGTGTGACATGAGGGCGTCAACAAGCCCCTGTCCCGCTTCCCAGCTCCCTTATCAGCTGACATGGGATGCCTTCTCACGAGAGTCTCACATGCTGGCACACTCTCTCATGTTTCCATGATGCCAGTCAGTCTGGGGGATGGGCACAGACGAGAAAGGTTTATGACATCAAAGTGTGCAAAGACTTTGAAAAGTATCTGTAAGTAATTCTCCATTGTGTTGTCATGAGAAAGTTACAATTGTAGAGAACTTACAGAGACAATAGCAGTAATATCCCTGAAAAGATCAACACTGAAAACGTGTTGACCCTGATCATTTCAGAACGTCACTTCTTAGAAGATCTTCAAAGATCTGTGATCAGATTTATTACTGAACTGCAACACATCAAGACTTGTCTTTTTGAGACACAAAATCCTGACAAATAGTCATAACAGAATGAGACAAAGGCAATGTCACCAAAGCCCCATACACTACCCACCACTGTGACCTGTACACTCTCGTTGGTTGGCCCTCGCTTCATACTCCTCGCCAAACCCACTGGCTACAGGTTATCTACAAGTCTCTGCTAGGTAAAGCCCTGCCTTATCTCAGCTCACTGGTCACCATAGCAGCACTCACTCGTAGCACGCGCTCAGCCAATTCCTCCTTTGGTTGCCTTTCCTTCCAGTTCTCTGCTGCCAATGACTGGAACGAACTGACTGGAGACTCATATCTCCCGCACTAGCTTTAAGCACAAGCTGTCAGAGCCGCTCACAGATCACTGCACCCATCTGTAAATAGCCCATCTATCTACCTCATCCCCATACTGTATTTATTTATTTATCTTGCTCCTTTGCACCCTAGTATCTCTACTTGCATTCATCTTCTGCACATCTACCATTCCAGTGTTTAATTGCTATATTGTAATTACTTCGCCACCATGGCCTATTTATTGCCTCAACTCCCTTATCTTACCTCATTTGCACTGTTTTCTTTTTTTCTACTGTATTATTGACTGTATGTTTTGTTTATTCCATGTGTAACTCTGTGTTGTTGTATGTGTCGAATTGCTATGCTTTATCTTGGCCAGGTCGCAGTTGCAAATTAGAACTTGTTCTCAACTAGCCTACCTGGTTAAATAAAGGTGAAATAAATAAATAATGTTTGTGGAGATCGTTGTGGTGGCTTTAGTGTAAATGACCTGTAAAAGTCAAGTTCAGGGCGATGTCTCCACAGTGTGTTTTGTTTGAATCACGGTTCTATTCACATCAGAATCGGACCAAGGCCGGGATTCAATACGAAGCACATTGTAGAGTGCTTGACCTTTAAAAGTAATTTACGTCAATGTGATTTCTGCGAACGGCAGAAGCATTGGCTTTAATAGGCGTTCTACAAAATGCTTTGGATTGAATCCCAGCCCTAACGTCTGCAGAGCTTCAGGAAACTAGCTCAGGTTCCTCAGCTGTTTCCCTTCGAGGAGAACAATACACAGAAGCCTCGTGTCAGCGTCCTGAGTAGCCCCATAATGTCCCATAAATCTCTCTTCTCTACACACATTGGGTCCATACTTGCGAACATTTAAAAAGGTTTAAGTTTAAACGTATTCTCTCTCTCAAAACACACATCAGCCAATTAAAATCGTGGACGTAGTTGCACGTGATAAAACTCTACGATGTTCCCATAACATGACCTGGCATGAAGTATCCTTGACAAGGCTAATAACGTTACACAAAATTCAAAAGGCATGTTTTCACATGTATGACAGAATTGCATGTTTTGCTTATTGCTGGTCCTCGATGCTCGATTCAAATAATAATGTGATGAAGTGGTTGATTCTAATAATGCATGTGAAATGGTGTATATTTAAGTGTAGGCCGACACATCAATATAATATATTTAAGCCTAATAAACTTGATTATTGGCAGTGTGCTTGTCTACAAGGCTGAAGAAAGATGCAGCTCATTAAATATATTCTTAATCTTCATTTCAATGTGTTGGCTGCACTTTCCCTCGCAAAACACTTACACAATACATCTACATTTCTGTTCAGTCAATTCAGTGACTGAATAACCCTATTCCACTATTCCACCAACTTGTATTAAACAGAAGGCAGTGGCTGCTGATCCGGGACCGGATGTTTTATTTCTGAGGCTCTGTATTTTGCAAATTTTCACAGTATCTCGCGGGAACATGAGACTTCGGTTTATTTTACAAACCTGGACTGGGTTAACTGCATAGTTAAATACCAAAAAGAAGAAATTTGTATTGTCACTAAGCAAAACTAAACAAAGACAACTACAATAGCCACTAAAACTGTGAAAAACTGTCTCAAGTTCCCACGAGATACTGCGAGAATTTGTAGACTCACGGATATGGAGCCTCGGAAAGAAAAAAAGATCCAGTCCCGGATCATGAGCCATTCCCTAAACAGAACGCCCTTGGAGAGTGAGGTAAATACTAGTCAACAGACAGCGATTTTGCATATTTATTTTAGTGAGTATGACGATCTGTGGTAAAACTAAACTGAGAGGCAAGTCTGAAAACATTAGTCTATGTATTTTACAGTCAGAGCAACAGAAACAGAACAAAATAGTTATGTTTTTCACTTGTACAACGATCATTTCTGATGTCTATGCTAGCAGAGGTGTTTACCCCCCTTCAAAATTACATTGTTTACAAGATAATATCCCTGGTTGCCCTCAAGTCATTGTTTAAGAACTGAGTGAATAATAAAGTACAAATTCTGAAATATGAGCAGGCCTTTATTATCTTCACCAAGAATCTCAAATGTAAAAAATTGTTTAACACTTTTTTGGTTACTACATGATTCCATATGTGTTATTTCATAGTGTTGATGTCTTCACTACAATATAGAAAATAGTCAAAATAAAGAAAAACCCTGGAATGAGTAGGTGTGTCCAAACTTGGTACTGTATATTTCAACAGAATTTTTGAATTCCCTTGGGAATATACAGTAGTCCACTTCCTCTAGCATCAGGGTTGGCTTATAGTACCAATAATTATATCACGAAATATATCACAATATAGGCCATACAAGAACTGTATCAGAATATCGGCAATACTGTATAGATTCTATAGTATATTTTTGTATTGCCATGCATGCATGGTTTTATTTATGGTTTTATTCATTTTTATTTAATTTATACTGGGACTGCAGTGTATAACACACATGCATCTCAGCCTGAAGCAATAACCCCTCAAAGTTCTCCCTCCATGTCTTAACTCTGTCATATCCTATTTTAGCACTGCTGCCATGTGAGGTGGAAGGCCGCTGGCTGTTGAGGCCTCCCTGTTTCCCCTTTAGGTCTTTAGGGCTCCCTGGTAGGTTAATCAATCACCAGTTAGAATTAGCCTTTTTTTCTCCCAGTTCAATGATGTTGGTGTTTCCCAGGAAGGCCCACAGACCCAGGGGCGTAACTTTCATTAGGGACAGGGGGGACCCACCCCAGTTTAATCATATGAATGTGATACAAAACAGGACAACGGTGTGCTTTGGGACCATGCGGACGCCTCTGAGCAGTTGGGTAGGCTGCTTGGCGTGTTTATCCCCCCCCCCCCCCCCCCCCCCCCCAAAAAAAGTTTTGTCCCCCCACTTCTAAAACCAAAGTTGCGCCCCTGCCAAGACCTACTCCAGTTGGGCCCCAGAGCCCAACCATAGGTCAATGAGAGGGTAAAAGCCAGTTAGCCTAGCTAACATTTCTGAGTTACAACAAGTGTTGTCAATCGCTAACACTTACAGTTAATGAGAAGCAAATCGTGGGGACGGGCTAAGGGGAGGGGGAGCCTTATTTTTATTAAAGGGCCTTGTTAGAGGTGTTAGGGTTAAATGTAATCAATGTTGTTCCTCTTTTATTAGAGCTGTTAAGCTCTCTTGTGTTGTCTTTCCATACTACAGTTAGTACCTGGAAATTTTCTCAATTAGGTCATTCATGTCACAAGTGGATTGGTTGTCTTAGTTTTTTTAAACTGTAGGACTCCAGCTGGACTTCATGTAGACACATGTGGTGGTTTCAGTGGCAAAAAAAAAGAGACTATTCCTGGTGCTTTATGCAACGTTCACTCTATCATGGTTATGATGACCAGTTGTGTTCCTTTCCTGGAAAGGAATCATGGAAAGGAAAGCCTTTTAATGGAATGGTATTTCTAGAATACCCAGTACTGAAAAGGACTGCATGTCTTGTCTCCAGGGTCTAAATACAGTATGATACATAAACACACACACACATGCTTCCAAGGGAACTTGTGTGGAGAAAAAGAGGCCCTCGAGGCATAAGTAAATGGCATAGCTACAGTAAATGAACAACTCTCAGCCTGTGTTCTTTGTGTCTGTGGGTGGGTGTGTGGTTTGGTTTAACTATCCATGTGGGTACTGAAAGTCCTCACAAGGATAGTAAAACAAGGACAATTCGGACAAGTGTGTGTTAAGTTCATGTAGGGCTGGCTGGGCGGTATACCGTATTTTACAATATACCGGTGTTGAAGCACGGACCGGTTTGGGTTTTTACTTTACCTTCTATAACGGTATTTGAATGTTTGGTTTGTTAAATGTGATATGCCGTGTGTAACGTCTATTTGTATAGTTTACTCCACTACTTGAGTCATCCCTCTCTACTCTCGCTCCATGCCGCTTTCCACACAGACCTAGTCCCACCCCGTCACTCAAGGAGCGCATTTGTTGTTGATTGACCACGAGACACTTTTGTTCAGTCTGCATGGTCGATACAGCACATGCAACAATGTTGACAACGATGTTGTTTCCACTCTGATCTTAATATAAATCCACAAGCGTTCTATAATTACAATATTCGTTTGTGTTTCTTACATCTGCAAACAGCTAGTTTGTATTTTCTTAGCAAGTTAAGCTAAATCGTGTTAGCCGCTAATCGCTCGTTAGCTGGTTAGCTAACTAGCTAATAAAAGTACTGAGTCAGAGCAAACGTAGCTAGCTAATACAGCCTGATACCAGTACTGGTGGAGGATTAAATCAGCATGTTGTTTGTGCAACAGTATCTGCTAAATCAAAGAGGAATAGGCGAAGCATGAATATGTTAGTTACGTGAATAAAGATTTAATGTAGCCAAAGATTATAGGGTCCCCTAGAAAACACTGAACATCAATTTGTTTCCTACCCTGTCACAATAACTTGTCCATGGCATTTTCATTTGTCGTCATGTCAAACACTGTATTCAAAGTTCCCACTATTATTTATATACTAACTATAGAATTTGAATAAACATTCTATTTCCATGATTCCAAAAGTTCACCCAAGTGTTTTGATCTAAATTGCAATTGCAACATTTGGTTAAAAATAAGGCCTAGTTTTTTTGCCCATATCATGGCAGTGTGGAAATGATCTCAAATGACTGCAGGAAATGCAGAAATGATTTTAGGTTGAAGTTGAATTGAACAGTATAAAACAATCCGAATGGAGAAAGACCCATTGAAATAATTAAGAATATACGTGTTGCCACCCTATGGTCACGCACTACTCATAAAGCAAATGTAGAACTTTTTTTATTAATCAAAAACATAAAATACCGTCAAATACTGTCACACCGTCAAAAATGTGAAAATTACCATATGATATTTTGGCCATATCGCCCAGCTCGAAGTTCATGTTTTAAGTATCCCTATACTTCTGTTTTTACAGTGCTCTCGCTCTCAATCATTAGTGCACCTGCGCAGAAGTTTCCCTCTCTTTTGGACCGGGCCTGAGTGTGATGGCAACTATGTTCTGTGGAGATACAGTGAAGTAAGCGTTGTTAAACTGGAACCTAGTCGTTGTGTCATTTGGAATTGAGGACATTTGTGGGGACATTTCGCTGGTCCCAACAAGGAAAAAGGCTATTTTAGGCTTAGGGGCTAGGTTTAGGATTAGGGTTACAATCAGGGTTAGGGTTAGAATTAGGGTTAAGTTCAGTTTTAGGGTTCAAGTTAGGGGTTTGGGTTTAAGGTTAGGGTTAAGGTTAGGTTAAGGATTAGGGAAAAAACATTTTTAAATGGGAATACATTTTTTGGTCCCCAAAGGCACATCTCCCAGATGGATGGATGAAGGCCTGCATGGCTCAAAACATTTTAGCCACTCATGGTCTATTAGCACTTAATGCAAAGGCGGCGCTCTCTACGTAGCAATTATCAATGATGCGTACCAGAGAGAACTCACCACCACTGTCATTGAGCCACACCTTCGACAGCTTGGCTGCCTTCACTAAAAGCAGAGCTGCATGGTTCTGTAACCACGGAGATGTTGCAAGACCAGTCTGAGAAGATCTTAACCTTGTATCTGAATCAATGATTAATTGGTTGTTTTTACATTTCTTCTTCGGTACAGTGGGTTTTGAGATGAATATGCACCGCTACAACTTTCCTCCAAGGCAGACTTTGAACTCCAAGAGGTCTGAAAGAGGCCTGGGTCTCAAATAAATCAACCATTGTCATGTCGCCACAAAGTAGAACCAAGCTTACATAACTTTGAGAAATGAAACCAATATTACAGAGACTGTCTTAATTGGAAGATCTCAAAAAGGCTTTGTTATGACACTGTACTGAGCTAAAGTTGCTGGGACGTTGGATTGAAGTTGACTTTCAGTTAGTTCGCTTTGCTATATTCCTTTGTGGATAGTTTCAGCATATGGCTACTAGAAAGGACACTAATGAAATAAGGGTATGGAAGATGGGTCTGATGGGGTAGGATGTAGAGGGGGGTTTGGTTAAAATAGACATAGCCCAACAAACACAACGTTTCCTCAACGTTCCCTCAAACTTTTTTTAGTTATCAGAAAAATTACTTTTGCACAGCGTTCTGAGAACCACAATGACTGTTCTTGGGCCTGGCCACTGTAGTGTAGTGGCGAGGAAAAGGAGAGGTTGGCGGAATGAGTCAGGGCCAAAAGACTTGGAAAACCTTGATTGTTACAGTACTACGGGTCAACCTCACCTCCAGGTGTCACGGCTGTCGTAAGAACGGGACCAAGGCGCAGCGGATGTTGAGTTCCACATATTTAATACAAAGAGAAACTTAAACATAACAAAATATATCAAATAAACGAACAACTAAACGTGACTACGTGGTGCACATGCACAAACACAAAACAATATCCCACAAAAACATGTGGGAAAAATAGCTACTTAAATATGATCCCCAATTAGAGACAACGATTACCAGCTGCCTCTAATTGGGAATCATACAAAACACCAACATAGAAAATATAAACTAGAACAGAACATAGAAATTATAAACTAGAATACCCCCTAGTCACGCCCTGACCTACTACACCATAGAGAAACAAAAGGTCTCTATGGTCAGGGCGTGACACCAGGAATCATCTAGGAATGAAACCCATGAGCTTTAGAGTATAGTGGGTCAACCTCACCTCCAGGAATCATCTAGGAATGTGCTGTAATCATTAACACCAAGCGGAAACCTTGGAGGAGAGGCGCCAGTTTCATGAATGAATGTATGGATATGTACACAGGCTCACACACACACCTACACCTCCACATGTGGCAAATACCTTGGAGTAGCAGAATTGCACAGATGCCTTTTCATGTAATTGACTGAGGTTTGTTATGTAATTCCACGATCTTCCCAGATGTTTGTTTGTGTTGGAGTGGTCACCTCATCATAGCACCACTGATAGCGAAGCTCTGAGGGTTCTCTCTCTCCCAGACAGGTCTCTCTGTCCTGCAGAGAAGCACTCTCCTGTTTACTCTTATCCACAACCTGAACTGGAAGCCAGCTACTCTGCTCTGCGCTGACTGTAACGGCTGTCTAATGCCTCCTCCTCGGATGAGGAGGAGGAGTAAGGGTCGGACCAAAACGCAGCATTGAATGAAGACATAATGAATTTATTTACAGACAGACGAAGACGGTAAAACTCTTAAACAAACTACAAAACAACAAACGACGTAGACAGACCTGAACTTGAGAACTTACATATACACGAAGAACGCACGAACAGGTACAGACTACACAAACGAACGAACGAAACCACGAAACAGTCCCGTGTGGTAGACACAGACACAGGAACAATCACCCACCAACAAACAGTGAGAACAGCCTACCTTAATATGGTTCTCAATCAGAGGAAACGTCAAACACCTGCCTCTAATTGAGAACCATATCAGGCAACACATTTAACCCCACATAGAAACACATAACATAGACTACCCACCCAGCTCACGTCCTGACCAACTAAACAAAGTTAAACAAAGGAAAATAAGGTCAGGAACGTGACAGTGACAATGAATTTGCGCTTTAAAAACTACAACTAAATTAAGGAGAGGGATGAAAACAGAGCATGCACTGTACACTGTGTGTAGGGGTTACTGTGTCGCCGTGGATGTGCCTTGCCATGGAAACACGGGTATGAGGTCATGTCTTCTTGTCACTGCATGGGCATTGAGGGACAGGACTGAGATGAGTGTATACCGTATTTGTAGAGGGTAAACAAAGACACAGTCTTATACTCACATATGTCATTCCAACAGTAAATGAGCCTTGGATCACCAATCCAGAGTAAAGAAATACCACATGACACAAGCATGCCTCTATCCATTGTCAACGATAGCCTACATTCCAACTAAACAAAATGTATCCTCTGACTCATAACAGGAGTTGATTATCACCAGGGAGGGTCCTTCATTTGAACTTCATAGACCTGTCATGTTGGTCATTGAGCATGATGGTTATAACTACATTACCAATGACTGGCCCCTGCAGTTAGGTGCTGTCATAGCACCACTGCTTGTACATGAAAAACGACAGTGCTTGATGAGACTGAGAGGAGTACTGTACAGTACTGTATAGGTCTGAAACTGCTTGATGAGACTGAGAGGAGTACTGTACAGTATAGGTCTGAAACTGCTTGATGAGACTGAGAGGAGTACTGTACAGTAGTGTATAGGTCTGAAACTGCTTGATGAGACAGAGGAGTACTGTACAGTACTGTATAGGTCTGAAACTGCTTGATGAGACTGAGAGGAGTACTGTACAGTACTGTATAGGTCTGAAACTGCTTGATGAGACTGAGAGGAGTACTGCACAGTAGTGTATAGGTCTGAAACTGCTTGATGAGACAGAGGAGTACTGTACAGTACTGTATAGGTCTGAAACTGCTTGATGAGACAGAGGAGTACTGTACAGTACTGTATAGGTCTGAAACTGCTTGATGAGACTGAGAGGAGTACTGTACAGTAGTGTATAGGTCTGAAACTGCTTGATGAGACTGAGAGGAGTACTGTACAGTAGTGTATAGGTCTGAAACTGCTTGATGAGACTGAGAGGAGTACTGTACAGTACTGTATAGGTCTGAAACTGCTTAATGAGACTGAGAGGAGTACTGTACAGTACTGTATAGGTCTGAAACTGCTTGATGAGACTGAGAGGAGTACTGTACAGTACTGTATAGGTCTGAAACTGCTTGATGAGACAGAGGAGTACTGTACAGTAGTGTATAGGTCTGAAACTGCTTGATGAGACTGAGAGGAGTACTGTACAGTACTGTATAGGTCTGAAATGGCTTGATGAGACTGAGAGGAGTACTGTACAGTAGTGTATAGGTCTGAAACTGCTTGATGAGACTGAGAGGAGTACTGTACAGTACTGTATAGGTCTGAAACTGCTTGATGAGACTGAGAGGAGTACTGTACAGTACTGTATAGGTCTGAAACTGCTTGATGAGACTGAGAGGAGTACTGTACAGTAGTGTATAGGTCTGAAACTGGAGCAGAGAAGATAGACTGGAATGACTGGTACAGGAGCAAGGACAGCACCGGAGCTTTAATCACAAACACATGTGGAACAGCGCAGGCTGATATGCCCCAGACGTGTGTGTGCGTGAGGGATTAAAACATATAATGTTATAGCTTCACAGTACAGTAACCATGGTGAAAAACACATAATCAAGTTATGCAATACGTTGCAACCTCCAAAATTATAGGTACAAATCAAACCATTGTGGATTGTTGTAACTGCTCCACAGTTTAGTGAAAGGGGGTCTCCTTGAAATGTTCACAAAAACAACAGCCAGCTTTCCTCAATAATGATATACAGTACATGGGATTTTATCGGCTCTATTTTTGGGGCGGCAGGGTAGGCTAGTGGTTAGAGCATTGGGCTAGTAACCGAAAGGTTGCAAGTTCAAATCCCCGAGCTGACAAGGTACAAATCTGTCGTTCTGCCCCTGAACAAGGCAGTTAACCCACTGTTCCTAGGCCATCATTGAAAAATAAGAGTTTGTTCTTAACTGACTTGCCTAGTTAAATAAAGGTTAAATGTAAGTCGCTCTGGATAAGAGCGTCTGCTAAATGTTAAATTTTCGGCTGGCGTTAAGGCGGCGCTAGTGTCAAACGCACGTTATTTTGCAATTTCATGATGGGCACTGGCATTTTCCAGCTCTAATGACAGGTTTGACAATTTACCTGTCTAACATCAGCACGCTTGCGCTCAGATGGGAGAGGTGGAAATATTTGAGGCGTGTCCTTAAAATCTTGATCCAAAGTGCTAATTTCAGGCAGCGCTGGTAGGGATATTTTAGCTGTACGGTTATGGAGTTGGTGATGGCATGACTTTTGACAGCGGAAACGCAGCCTATCCAGCCGTGACGCACTGTGCCCATATGCGCATGGAAAAAATATGTTATTTTGGTGCCTGTATCCTTTGTATTTAGAAACATAAAACACTAATGTTTTTCCCCCATTTCATTTTACTTGATTAAAAACCAAGCATAGCCTAGACCCTATATCAGTGCGAATGCTATGTATATATTTCCACATTGAAGCCAAACAATTACTTAGAACAATGTAAACTGCAAACAGGTTCAAGTTAACATACTGTATTTAGTAAAGATAGGATAGGTCTACATTTTGTTATTTAGTTGCTGTAAGCTATTTAACAAACTATAACAGACTAACGTTGGAATTGGAGTTGATTCAAGGCAATACATAAAATACCGTAAATAACCAAGCAACCATATATTTTTATCCATGGAACGAGTTCTGATTGACCAGTTGTTGTTTTTTCATCACAACACAGCCCTTTCGCACCACCGCCAACACTGCGCCAATAATATTTGGTTGTGAAAATAGCAAAAAATATTTCTGACACCCCCGAACCTATACCGCTACTGCCAGCGCTTAGACTTACCACTGAGTTAGGTTAGTTCACATAGAGCCCTAAGTGTTTGGCTTCAATGTGGAAATATATACATAGCATTCACACTGATATAGAGGCCTACTGTAAATTGCATTAAGGCTGAGCATGCCAAACTTTGTTAATAAGCAAGATTAAAATCATTATTGAGGGTGTAACTTTACTTTGCCATTATAGCATAGGCTATGTCTCATAATGCTCAGACATGTTTTTCTCAGAAACTGCACACTTTGTGCTATAACTTTGATTGCTGTCTGAGATCTTGAAAACAAATCAGTCAACTCCTGTTGGTCTGAGGGAAAATAAACAGCCATTTCTGTCGATTTCTTAAATACAGTTTTTCTCCCTCATACTCATGTACACTTGACCTAGCAGCACAAGCAATGAGGATTTGCCCTTGGGAATGAAAATTACTCATGGTTTGGCCACCATATGTGCCTTTTTTGTATTCCGGCATCCAACTTTCAGTGCTGGGTTAGAAACAAAATATGTACCGACTGAAGCAGTTTGAGTTAGCCAGGATTAAGTTAGCCAGATTTGAGTAATCCAGGCTTGAGTTCACTTGCCTTGCTTATGGTGAGTGAGGTGAGCATGGATTGAGATTCTGGAAATATTTCCACAGGTGGAACTGCTGTGTAATGCAACTGAAATAGTGCTGTCAAATCCAATCTCAAACATGTACCCAATTGAGATACCAATCATTGTCTCACTGTTATCACCTCCTTATAAGAAAACAGTCACTTTCCATAGCTTCTAAGACATAAAATATGGCTCAATTCATAATGTAGTTTCCCCTAGCGCCACTAAAGAATTGACTGCTGACCAGAAAAATTATACTTTCATAACACATCTGGCCAGATACAGTAAAGTTGCTTTGAATAGAGCAAAAATAAATCCCTATCATAGAATAAAAGGTAAGAAGAGGCTTGTGAATGGCTGTGGGCTTTTTGAGGAGTCTTGTGAATAGCTGTGGGCTTCCAGAAGTGGAGGCTTGTGAATGGCTGCGGGCTTCTTGAGGAGGCTTATGAATGGTTGTGGGCTTCTTGAGGAGGCTTGAGAATGGCTGTGGACGTCCAGAAGAGGAGCCTTGGTAATGGCTGTGGGCTTCTTGAGGAGGCTTGAGAATGGCTGTGGACGTCCAGAAGAGGAGGCTTGTGAATGGCTGTGGGTGTGCAGAAGAGGAGCCTTGGTAATGGCTGTGGGCTTCTTGAGGAGGCTTGTGAATGGCTGTGAACGTCCAGAAGAGGAGGCTTGTGAATTGTTCATTAAAATCAATGAACTTGAAATGGTGTAGTTCATGACTTTTTAGATAGTAAACACGATAAGGTCGAGTATAGATTAGTTAAAAGGTGAAGTACCGGTATCCGATAAGAGTGAGTAGAGTGTGTGAGTGTGGGTGTGTGTTGTGGGATGTTACTGGATCTTAACTCAAAGTCTATATACTCTGTGAGTACCTCTGTGGTGTGTGTATGTATGTGTGTGTGTTTGTATGTGTGTGTGTGTGTGTGTGTGTGTGCAGGGGGATGTAACTGGAACTTAACTCAAAGTCTATATACTCTAGTTCCAGTAACAACCCCTGCATACACACACAAATACTCATTCACTCACACACACAATTTTCCACCAAAACATGATGTTCTCCCCACCGCCTGCCAACCAATATGAAGAGGAAGGGAATAAAAACTATTCGAAACAAATGCAAAAACGTTGTAAATTAATGAGTTCCATTATGCTATTATTAGAAAAAAGTTGTGCCAGCTATAAGCAGAGAAATGAAGAACGCTGTGGTGCTTGAACCTCCACAATGAAACAGAGGTGTGGATTAGATAGTCTGCTGGACTTTCAGCTCCTCTCCACATAGTTGCAAGGCAAGGGTTGAAAAGGAAATGGAAGAGGAGGCTCGCTAAGCGCATGGCTCTGTGCTGGTATCCAATGTGTCCATGTATGGCTTTCCCACTGCCCCTCTGTGTGTGACATACACAGGCCCTTGCGTTAAGGGCAGAACAGGCCTTGGGTTACTTTGTTTCCAACTGTTGGGAGCAGTGGGATATTTTTCACGACTTATTCACTGGTTCTGAGGTAAGTAAAAGGCAGAGGAAAAGAACAAGAGCTCAGTGTGCCTCCCCCTTGAGGTTGGTTATACTCACAGAAGAGTATGTGTAAAACTGTTTCTACAAGGCTATGTGGGGAGTTTTTATGTTCAGAAAGGAAAGGGCCTTCCCCAAACTGTTGCCAAAAAGTTGGAAGCACAGAATCGTCTAGAATGTCATTGCATGCTGTAGCATTAAGATTTGGAACTATGCATTGGGGCAGGTAGTGTTCTCCTGGCATCCGCCAAACCTGCTGTGTCTGCAGACATAGCCCCCAAACAAACAAAAACTGACTCTCTGAGAAATAGTGCACAACTGGTAAATAGTCGCTTATAGATTATGTCAATCAGTCAGGTGGCTAGCTGCTGGCAGAGACTTCTATTGAAGTAACGTTGAAGGGCTCTGGCTAGTATTACTTACTCAACTAGAAGGATGAAGTAAGAAGCTAATATTAAATGGAGCCTACCTCAGCAGGAGCAAAATATACACAACTAAGTTCTCATAATAACTTTGCTTTACAGAGAGTAGGCTACTGAGACAGACAATGATGTGGCGCTCAGTAGTGAAGCTGGGGCAGACTGCAATGCATGCAGGAGAAGCAGAAGAGACAGAAAGAGAGGTTAGTAAAGTGGTTCCCAAACTTGCCCCATGTTGGGTCCCCTGATTAAATCGGTACTAATCTTATCTAACAAGTTAAGGCGAAAAAAGAGATGTTTCAAATTGAACATCTCCACATGGCCTATCTTTTCCATAGGCCTATATAAAAATGCAATCAAAACGCAAACAATACAGTAAAAACAAAAAAGTCATACATTTTTGTTTCGCCACTGATGCTACATGTCAGTGTGAATCATTTATCATATTTCCCCCTTTCAGCAATATAACATTACAAATGTATAGCTAGTTGGCAGCCAAGGTGATAACGGTTGGGATAATTTTTGCTTGTTTTGGCTGTTCTCCAAATAGCATTTAAAAGTGTTTTTATTGTATAGAAATGCAATAAATGAGGTTCAACCCCCACCTGCTGGGTTCAAATACATGTGTTCAAATACTCAGCCCAAAACAAGTACTTTATAGATATAAAATCCCATGTTTAGGGGGTCTGCATGGTTCTGGTACCGGTTCCGACCGTCATTCTTTCTCATACATCGATCTGTGGACACCGTAGATCAAAATGGCTTGCATTGAGCAATAGCCCTGGTTCCCACAAAGTAGTATATTTTTGCGTCTGTGTGATGTATGATTTGAAATCTGAAACCACTTGAAGCTGGGATGTCCCTCCTACCATTTCATTCCGACTGTCTATTAACTGCTGGGTGAACCGTACATCTGAGCCACCGACAAAGCACATGCCTGCAACCCTTACATGGTAGTGTAGCAGGAGAGAGTGGTTTCGTCATTGTAGTACATTCAGAGATTTGTTTATAGCCATTCATCTAAAATAATTAATAGATTTTAAACAGAAAACACTTTCTGTTTGTCATAGACGGACGAGATTAGTATGAGACGAGTTCCTAACGAGTTCAGGAAGCTAAGCTAAAGCTCTGTGTGACATTCACAGCGGTGGGGGCAGACGTTTTGATCGAGAGACCTTTAGAAAATATGCACATTTTCTCTAACACTAAATATACAAATATGTATTTTACAGTTATATGGAAGGTGAAATCGTATAGTTAGTCATTTATAAATTGATTATACTATATTTTGTCACAAGCCGGCTCATAGCCTGTGACAAAAATGAGGGGACACGAACAACAGGTATAGGCCAATTAAAAGTGTTCTTTATTATAAACAAAACTATTAACTTTAAACTAAGAAAAAGGAATGAGGTGTGGAAGTATCATAATGTAAGGTGTATGTAAAGTGCAGGGATGCGTGAATCTGTGTGTGTGAATATGACTGAGTGAAAACTATGCAAAACTACAAAGGAACAAACAAAAACATGATCATACCTGGAGGAGCAGAGAGAGAGAGAGAGAGGTGATTAGTGAAACAGTTTATAAATACCCTGAGCCCAGGTGACTCCAATCACTAACGACCCTCCTCTGCCTGCAGGAGGAACCGCCCCCTGCACTGCAGAGGAGGAGCCGTGACAATTTAGAAAAGCATATAACTAATTTCAAGCCTTATTCATTCAGTTTTGTAGAGTAGGAAATATATTTCCTATTTTTATCATATTTGTACTGTATACTTGAGCTTGTGTCCTGTGACTACATCTCAGCAATGTATAACTATTTTTACCAGAAAGGTGTGATTTCAGCCTTTCTTGGAGTATGCAGCATTACTAGTTATTGTTTATGGCCTTCTCATGGTAAATAATAACTTTTGGGGATTACGTAGATTATATTTTAGATTACATGTAGTTACATTTAAGAGGTTTTAAGTATTTGAAACGTTATTTGTAAAAACAAAAATCTACCTGTATTTGAGAGTATTTTCAAAGCTTATTTTAAATACTATTTTCAAATACCTGGGTTAAATGCATGGGAGTGTATTTGAGTCAGTACAAAACTCCTCCCACCCAAACCAGGGCTTGTTCTCCCCACTTCTATCTCTCAGACACAGACAGTATAGGAGAATCATGGCAAGAACTGTCCGACTAGCTTCTACCCCCAGACCATCAGAATGCTGTATAGCCACTAGACAGCTACCTGCTCCCCCTGTCCCCCTCCTGCACCTCGGACATCCTACTCCCCCCCTTACCTTGCCCCCACCCCCAATGGACGTTTTTCATTGCTACAGCTGTGAATGTATATATTTTATTATTATTATTAGAATTTGTATTATTGTCTCATTCACTTCTCTTTTTTTGACCTGCACTGTTGGAGCTTGGAGCATAAGAATGTAGCTTTACCCTGCGATGACATTGGCGATCCTGTGCATATGACTAATGAACTCATCTAATCTAATCTACCCACCTCTTGGTGGCCACACACCTCATTCAATGTAATCAACCAGATCACATCCACCTGAAAGAGGCAGGGCTATGCCTTTAAATGCCCCCACCTGCAATCCTTAGCCTCTTTTGAACCAACCCAACATGGAACCCTAGAGATGTGTTATTGACTGTGAGTGTCGTATGAATGTGGTGTGTGGTGGCCAAGGCTATGGCTGCGTTTACACAGGCAGCCCAATTATGATATTTTTTTCACTCATTTGTCTTTTGACCAATCAGATTATCTCTGAAAAAATCTGTAATTGGTCAAAAGAACAAGTAGTGGAAAAAATATCAGATATGGGCTGGCTTGCTTGGCTGCCTGCGTAAATGCAGCCAATGCAATCCCTTTGTATTGTAAATGTAGCCTGGACTGTTTGATTTAAAGAGTACTTCTTTAACGTATTGATGTTTGAATGATTGTTGTGCATACTATTGCAATTGTTTGTGTCACATTCTGACCATAGTTTTTGTGTGTTTTGCTTGTTTTAGTGTTGGTCAGGATGTGAGCTGGGTGGGCATTCTATGTTGTGTGTCTAGTTTGTCTGTTTCTATGTTTGGCCTAATATGGTTCTCAATCAGAGGCAGGTGTGTTGTGTTGTGACAGAACCCCCCCCCCTCAAGGTGCGAACTCCGGGCGCACCACCTAAAGTCTAGGGGAGGGTCTGGGTGGGCATCTGTCCACGGTGGCGGCTCCGGCTCTGGACGTGGTCCCCACCCCACCATAGTCAAACCCCGCTTCTGTATCTTCCTCCAAATGGCCACCCTCCAAATTAACCCCACTGGATTAAGGGGCAGCACCGGAATGAGGGGCAACACCGGACTGAGGGGCAGCTCCGGACTGAGGGGCAGCTCATGGCTGGCTGACGGCTCTGGCTGCTCATGGCTGGCTGACGGCTCTGGCTGCTCATGGCTGGCTGACCGCTCTGGCTGCTCATGGCTGGCTGACCGCTCTGGCTGCTCATGGCTGGCTGACGGCTCTGGCTGCTCATGGCTGGCTGACGGCTCTGGCTGCTCATGGCTGGCTGACGGCTCTGGCTGCTCATGGCTGGCTGACGGCTCTGGCTGCTCATGGCTGGCTGGACGGCTCTGGCTGGTCCTGGCTGGACGGCTCTAGCGGCTCCTGTCTGGCGGACGGCTCTGAAGGCTCAGGACAGACAGGCGGCTTTGAAGGCTCAGTACAGACAGGCGGCTTTGCAGGCTCAGTACAGACGGGCGGCTTTGAAGGCTCATTACAGACGGGAGGCTTTGAAGGCTCAGGACAGACGGGCAGTTCAGGCGGCGCTTGGCAGACGGACAGCTCAGACGGCGTTGGGCAGACGGGCAGTTCAGGCGCCGTTGGGCAGACGGGCAGTTCAGGCGCCGCTGGGCAGACGGCAGACTCTGGCCGGCTGAGGCGCACTGTAGGCCTGGTGCGTGGTGCCGGAACTGGAGGTACTGGGCTGGAGACACGCACCACAGGGCTAGTGCGTGGAGGAGGAACAGGGCTCTGGAGACGCACAGGAGGCTTGGTGCGTGGTGCCGGAACTGGTGGTCCCGGGCTGAAGACACGCACCATAGGGCTAGTGCGTGGAGGAGGAACAGGGCTCTGGAGACGCACAGGAAGCCTGGTGCGTGGTGTAAGCAATGGTGGTACTGGGCTGGGGCGGGGACGTGGCGCCGGATATACCGGACCATGCAGGCGTACTGGCTCCCTTGAGCACTGAGCCTGCCCAACCTTACCTGGTTGTATGCTCCCCGTAGCCCGACCAGTGCGGGGAGTTGGAATAACCCGCACTGGGCTATGTAGGCGAACCGGGGACACCATGCGTAAGGCTGGTGCCATGTATGCCGGCCCGAGGAGACGCACTGGTGGCCAGATGCGTTGGGCCGGCTTCATGACATCCGGCTCAATACTCAATCTAGTCCTGCCAGTGCGGGGAGGTGGAATAACCCGCACCGGGCTATGCACACGTACAGGAGACACCGTGCGCTCTACCGCATAACACGGTGTCTGCCCGTACTCTCGCTCTCCATGGTAAGCTCGGGGAGTTGGCACAGGTCTCCTACCTGACTTCGCCACACTCCCTTGTAGCCTCCCCCCCAATAAATATTTGGGCTTGACTCACAGGCTTCCGTGCTAGCCGCGTACCCTCATAACGCCGGTTCCTCTCTCCGGTTGCCTCTGCTCTCCTAATTGCCTCCAGCTGTTCCCATGGGAGGCGATCTTTTCCAGCCAGGATCTCCTCCCATGGGTAGCAACCCTTACCGTCCAAAACATCCTCCCATGTCCATTCCTCCTTCGTGCGCTGTTGCTTTCTATTCCGCCGCTTGGTCCTTGGTTGGTGGGTGATTCTGTAACGGCTGTCTAATGCCTCCTCCTCGGATGAGGAGGAGGAGTAAGGGTCGGACCAAAATGCAGCGTTGAATGTAGACATAATGAATTTATTTGACAAGACGAACACTGACACGAACTACACTTGATAATAATCAAAATAACAAACCAACGACGTAGACTGACCTGAACATAAGAACGTACATATAGACACGAAGAACGCACGAACAGGAAAGACTAGCCAAACGAATGAACAAACGAAACAGTCCCGTGTGGTGCAACGGACACAGACACAGGAACAATCACCCACAAACAAACAGTGAGAACAGCCTACCTTAATATGGTTCTCAATCAGAGGAAACGTCAAACACCTGCCTCTAATTGAGAACCATATCAGGCAACACATTTAACCCAACATAGAAACACATAACATAGAATGCCCACCCCAACTCACGCCCTGACCAACTAAACACATACAAAACAAGGAAAACAGGTCAGGAACGTGACAGGCTGCCGTTACAGTTTGCTACAGTAATAAAAAATAGCATCTAAACATTTTATGAAAGTGTTTTCATTAATGCACATACAGTGGGGCAAAAAAGTATTTAGTCAGCCACCAATTGTGCAAGTTCTCCCACTTAAAAAGATGAGAGAGGCCTGTATCAAAGTTTGTGGCTTTAATTTCATTTTTTATGAAAGTATAAATGATTAACTCCTATTACACGATTAGGCCCATATGTATACTGTTCATATATAATGTATATCTCATAATTCAACTATAATATGACATGATGGAATGGGGCTATTTAGATATATTTCACACATACAGTGCCTTTGGAAAGTATTCAAACCCCTTGACTTTTTCCACCTTTTGTCACGTTAGTCTTATTCTAAAATGAATTAAATAAAACATTTTCATCAGCAATCTACACACAATACCCCATAATGACAAAGCAAAGAGGTTTTTAACGTAAGTTTTCAGAGCCTTTGGTATGAGACTCGAAATTGAGCTCAGGTGCATCCTGTTTCCATTGATCATCCTTGAGATGTTTCTACAACTTGATTAGAGTCCACTTGATTAGTCAGGATTGAGGCAAAGATGAACGGAGCAAAGCACAGACAGATCCTTGATGAAAACCTGCTACAGAGCGCTCAGGACCTCAGACTGAGGCGAAGGTTAACCTTCCAAAAGGACAACGACTCTAAGCACACAGCCAAGACAACGCAGGAGTAGCTTCGGGACAAGTCTCTGAATGTCTTTCAGTGGCCCAGTCAGAGCCTGGACTTGAACCCGATCGAACATCTCTGGAGAGACCTAAATATAGCTGTGCAGCAACACTCCCCATCCAACCTGGCAGATCTTGAGAGGATATGCAGAGAAGAATGGGAGAAACTCCCCAAATACAGGTGTGCCAAGCTTGTAGCGTCATACCCAAGCAGACTTGAGGCTGTAATCGCTGCCAAAGGTCCTTCAACAAAGTTCTGAGTAAAGGGTCTGAATACTTATGTAAATGTAATATTTAATATTTTATTTTAATAAATAAAAAATTTCTAATAAACTGTGTTTGTTTTGTCATTATGGGGTGTTGTGTGTAGATTGAGGGGAGGAAAACGATTTAATGAATTTTAGAATTGTCACGTTCATTATAAGGAGTGGACCAAGATGCAGCGTGGTATGTTGCCATCCTTTTATTTGGAAGAGAAAACTTAAAGAACAAAAACAATAAAGCGACTAAATGAAACGTGAAGCTACAATGCAGTGCAGAAGCAACTACACACAAACATAATCAAGATTCCACAAAGCACAAAAGGGGAAATGGCTGCCTAAATATGATCCCCAATCAGAGACAACGATAAACAGCTGCCTCTGATTGGGAATCATACCAGGCCAACATAGATATATAATTCCCCTAGATAACCCACCCTTAATCACACACTCACCTAACCAACATAGAGAATTAACAGCTCTCTATGGTCAGGGCGTGACAAGAATAAGTCTGTAATGTAACAAAAAGTGTTCTAGTGGTGACCCGTCATTCAGGGCAGGTGGGGCTCGTTTTGAGCTCCACATTTTTAACAAAATGTTTTGTTTTTTGGGGGGGGGGTGCCTGTTAAGGGGCTCTTTTCCAAGTTTAAAATGATAAACATCCAACATTGGCCATGCAGTCAATTATTATATACATAGGGTCATTAGGGAAGTCAGTTAACAAATTATTATTTAAAATGACAACCCACTGATCCCCGGTAGGCTGACTGCCTTGTTCAGGGGCAGAACAACAGATTTTTACCTTGTCAGCTCGAGGATTCGATCCAGCAACCTTTCAATTACTGGCCCAACGCTCTAACCACTAAGCTACCTGCCGCCCCAATGAAGCAACTCGGAACTGCAAAAACTTGGCTTCAGTGAGTTCAAGACACTAGGAAGTTGGGAATAAACTAGCTCCAACTGGGAAAATACATTTTGAATGGTCATCCAACTCGGAATTGTAATTCCGGCCTCTTTCTAGAGTTACGACCTGAAGATCAATGACGTCATCATGATTCAACCTTGTTTTTTCCCCCTGTGTTCCCATTTCTTTTAAAAGCACCATAAATACAGAGAATGCCAGACTTTGATGACAAAATTTGCCCATGAAGGGCCACCTTCCTGTTCAAATGAGCACAGAACAACAAGGTGAGTCCAAACATGTATTGTATGCTGCTGCATAAATTATGTAATATGCAAGGGAGATATGTGTACTGTAGCTAAGAATACTAAGTGTATGTTGTGTAGTAAGATATTAGTAGCCCATGTGCCTCAACCTTATAATTTGGTCTAGTTACCCCTCTTAATTTTGCCTACTGTTCTGACTTGCTGGTGCACATATAGCCTATAACCTGTTTTAGAGAAATGTAATCATCGAATATTGTAAGAGCTTTCATTGTCTGCTCATATGCCCCCTTTATTTATCCTACAGTTCTGACTTGGTGTACAGGGAGAACACTTAGAACGGCCCATGTTCTGAATTCTGTCATTGTACATTTCAAAAGTGCTAAACAAATAGTTATATTGACTATGTCCATCCTAGCTCGCTCATTAACGTCTTAATCGAAATTACGGATTGCCTCTTATCTACTTGTCATCCCCTTATGCCATAGTTTGTACATCTCAATTGTCATTAAAAAACACATTTGTCAGCCATATCAGCTACATGTTTTCTTAAAAGGCAGTAAATGAGGCTGAATGAACTGTTTTTCTGCCAGACAAGGCTCCTCTGATAACCACGTGTAACAGTGGTAAGATGTTGGGACTGCTGTTGGGACAGCTTTATGTAGGCCATAACAATTTGTTGCCACCGTTTGTCACCGTTATAGTGCAATTAATGTATTGTTTAGTGTTGTGTAGTGACTTTGCTGGCATACATCCCACTTTTTTTCTCCCCACCAAGATTTACATGCTAAAATCGTGTTCTGAAGTGTTCAAATACTCATACTACCTCACTCTTTACTGTAACCCCGATGAGTTTACTGTAACCCCTCACTCTTTACTGTAACCCCGAAGAGTTGAATACACACACACACACGGACACACACATGCACTAAGGTACTGATTTACTGTGGATATAAACAGAGCAGATCTGTGGACACTCTTCAATTCCTGGGTTTTGATGTCAGCGATTCCTCTATAACCCCAAGCAAAACAATCCATAACCACAACACATCTATAACTCTAACCAAAACAATCCACATGCTGCAAGGGTTTGGATTTAAACGAGAGATTTGAGGTTCAACTCCTGGGGCTACTTCACTCTACTGTTGAGTCTTTAAACATGCTTACGGTATTAATGTCCTGTTATTTGAGATTATAACATAAACTAAATTGGAAGCAGACAATGGCGTTCTTTTCTGATACAGTGTTGCCCCTCTGTGGCTGAAATAGATATAACCTAATGGTCCGAAACTAAACCACACGAATAACAATACTGGACACTATGGAACGCAAAGCTTTTATCATCTCATCCTGGAATATACAAGGTCTGAGGTCATCTGCCTTTGACCTAAAGAGCAGGAACCTAGACTTCACCAAATAAGCATGCTATACATTGTTGCCCTCTAGGTTACAGTGAGCTGGAAGTCAAATCCACCAAACTACCAGGAGTGAAACATTGAAAAGGCTCAGGGGGTATGCACATTTGGTATAGATCAGACATAACCCACTCAGTTCAATTAATAAAAACAGGAGCATTTTACATCTGTGTGCTACCTATATCCCCCCAATAGAATCCCCATACTTTAATAATGACAGCTTCTCCATCCTAGAGGGGAGATCAACCACTTCCAGGCCCAGGGACATGTACTAGTCTGTGGTGACCTAAATGCCAGAACTGGACAAGAACCTGACACTCTCAGCACACAGGGGGACAAACACCTACCTGGAGGTGACAGTATTCCCTAACCAATATGCCCCCCGAGCAGGGTTGGGCAAGTTACTTTCTAAATGTAATCCGTACAGTTACTAGTTGCTTGTTCAAAATTGTAATCAGTAGCGTAACTTTTGGATTACCCAAACTCAGTAACGTTCAATCTGATTACATTCAGTTACTTTTAGATTACTTTCCCCTTAAGTGGCATTAGAAGAAGAAAATAAATGTATGTTAGCATTGTAATTACATCTATTGCAGGATGAAATAATATGATTAAATTATATCTTTATATTTAAAATCCAAAGTCTATCAGAATTCCAGTCATTCCAATAAATGTCATACACCTTGATCTTCAAGAATAGGATTTGAAAATATGGAAGTATAGATTAGCCAAATTGTTTTACCTGAGCATAACCCCAAAACTAAGGACATTAACCAGCCCTACTCTGCTGTTTATGATTTTGTGGTCATGGAGGACTGATTAGGCTCATTGATTCCAGTTGAAAAATAAATGCTGCGCTCATGGAATGGCATGCTTTGAGCACTACTGAAAAGTGCTATTTACATGTGAAAACTTAATGCCATATGCTGCATTTGCTATAGGCCTATTGTTGACCTTTTTGTTGGTGACACTTTGATATCTTGATAATATGCAGCTGTTTAAAGGGCAAATCCACAGATGAAACAATAAATGAAACAAAAAAACAGATGCCCTGCCTCTGTTTTAGTAAAAAGCTGAGGGATGGGCCTGAAGAAATGTAACTACTCTCAGATTTATATATTTATATCCATGATATCAAAGTTATTGTTTTAACCATGTTATGAGGCTTTACATTGGTTGTTTACATGCACAATGTTTACACAAATTGGAGTAAAACAAGCTTATATTTTGGGTTCTCATGGAGTGTGACAGTTGAACTAAGCTCATAAGGCATTTATAAGTTATAATCAATGGATATACAGTACCATTCAAAAGTTTGGACACACCAACTCATTCCAGTGTTTTCTATATTTTTTTAAATGTTCTATATTGTAGAATAATAGTGAAGATATCAAACTATGAAATAACACATATGGAATCATGTAATAATCAAAACAGTGTTAAACAAATCAAAATATATTTTATATTTGAGATTCTTCAAAGTAGCCACCCTTTGCCTTGATGACAGCTTTGCACACTCTTGGCATTTTCTCAACCAGCTTCATGAGGAATGCATTTCCAACATTCTAGAAGGAGTTCCCACATATGCTGAGCACTGTTTGGCTGCTTTTCCTTCAATCTGCGGTCCAACTCATCCCAAACCATCTCAATTGGGTTGACGTCAGGTGATTGTGGAGGCCAGGTCATCTGATGCAGCACTCCATCACTCTATGTCTTGGTCAAATAGCCCTTACACTGCCCGGAGGTGTGTTTCTGGTCATTGTCCTGTTGGGAAAAAAATTATATAGTCCCACTAAACACAAACCAGATGGGATGGCGTATCGTTGCAGAATGCTGTGGTATCCATGCTGGTTAAGTGTGCCTTGAATTCTAAATGAATCACTGACAGTGTCACCAGCAAAGCACCACACACCATCACACCTCCAATGCTTCCCACAGTTGGCTGGATGTCCTTTGGGTGGTGGACCATTCTTGATACAAACCGGTGTGCCTAGCACCTACTACCATACCCTGTTCATATCCACTTAAATATGTTGTCTTGCCCATTCACCCTCTGAATGACACACGTACACAGTCCATGTCTCATGTCATCTTAATGTTTTGTGCATTTGTAAAGTATTCAGACCCCTTGACTTTTTCCACATTTTGTTACGTTACAGCCATGTTCTGAAATTGATTAAATATTGACAAAGCCAAAACATGTTTTTACAAAACGCAAATATCACATTTACATAAGTATTCAGACCCTTTACTCAGTACTTTGTTGAAGCACCTTTGGCAGCAATTACAGCCTTGAGTCTTCTTGGGTATGACGCTACAAGCTTGGTACACCTATATTAGGTAATGTTTTTCCATTCATCTCTGCAGATCCTCTCAAGCTTTGTCATGTTGGATGGGGAGCGTCGCTGCACAGCTATTGTCAGGTCTCTCCAGAGATGTTCAATCGGGTTCAAGTCCAGGCTCTGGTTGGGCCACTCAAGGAGATTCAGAGACTTGTCCCGAAGCCACTCCTGCGTTGTCTTGGCTGTGTGCTTAGGGTCGTTGTCCTGTTGGAAGGTGAACCTTCACCCCAGTCTGAGGTCCTGAGCACTCAAGCAGGTTTCATCAAGGATCTCTCTGTACCTTGCTTCGTTCATCTTTCCCTTGATCCTGACTAGTCTCCCAGTACCTGCCACTGAAAAACATCCCCACAGCATGATACTGTCACCACCATGTTTCACCGTAGGGATGGTGCCAGGTTTCCTCCAGAGGTGACACTTGGCATTCTGCCCAAAGAGTTTAATCTTGGTTTCATCAGACCAGAGAATCTTGTTTCTCATGGTCTGAGAGTCATTTAGGTGCCTTTTGGCAAATTCCAAGCGGGCTGTCATGCGCCTTTAACTGAAGAGTGGCTTCCGTCTGGCCACTCTACCATAAAGGCCTGATTGGTGGAGTGCTGCAGAGATGGTTGACTTTCTGGATGGTTCTCCCATCTCCACAGATAAACTCTGGGGCTCTGTCAGAGTGACCATCGGGTTCTTGGTCACCTTCCTGACTAAGGCCCTTCTCCCCCGATTGCTCAGTTTGGCCAGGCTGCCAGCTCTAATAAGAGTCTTGGTGGTTACAAACTTCTTCCATTTAAGAATGATGGAAGCCACTGACAGACATTTTTTGGTATCCTTCCCCAGATCTGTGCCTCAACACAATCCTGTCTCGGAGCTCTATAGACAATTCCTTCAACCTCATGGCTTGGTTTTTGCTCTGACATGCACTGTCAGTTGTGGGACCTTATATAGACAGGTGTGTGCCATTCCAAATCATGTCAAATCAATTGAATTTACCATAGGTGGACTCCAATCAAGTTGTAGAAACATCTCAAGGATGATCAATGGAAACAGGATGCACCTGACCTCAATTTCATGTCTCATAGCAAACAGCCTGAATACTTATGTAAATAAGTTATTTCTGATTTTATTTTTAATACATTTACTAAAAATTCAAAAAAACTGTTTTGGCTTTGTCATTATGGGGTATTGTGTGTAGATTGCTGAGGATTTTAAAAAATATAATCCATTTTAGAATAAGGCTGTAACGTAACAAAATTTGGAAAAAGTCAAAGTCATTACAAACTGAAGAGATTAAATCAGAACATAATTGAAAATAATAATATAATTATCATAATTATAATCATTATTTTATAAATCCTTAGCCCTTCTCTGAAGGTGTAGAAGGCCCATTGTTCTCCACTGTGTTTGGGTTAGTAATAATTTGTAGAGTGGCTCTATTTTCCCTCAGTATGTATCTGTTCACTATTCTGAATGTCTAAAGAATCCACATGTTGTTCTGAAATATGAACACAGAAATACTGGACATTTTGAACTTATTACGGTGGTGATTTGACACAATTACAATCATGATCTTGAATTGGACTCACATTTTTCTGGTCTTGGTCATGACTGACTCGATTTGCTCTGGTCTTGGTCTTCAATCGGTCTCGCTTTAGGTGGTCTCGAACACAACACTGCTATGTACAGACTCAGTGAGCATAGCATTGCTATTAAAAGAGGTCTTCTCAAGAGAAGACAGGATGTGTGCCCACTGTCCACAAAATGAGGTGGAAACTGAGTGGCACTTCCTATCCTTCTGCCAAATGTATGACCACATTAGAGATGTATATTTCCCACAGATCACACGGACCCACAATGAATTTGAAAACAAATCAAACGTTGATAACCTCCCATATCTGTTAGGCAAAATATCGTACTGTGAAGTCACAGCAGCAAGATTTGTGCCCCATTGCCATGAGAAAAGAGCAACCAGTGGAGCACAAAACATTGTAAATACAACCAATATTTATCTGTATATTTATCTTCCCCCACTATTTGTACATCGCTAAAATACATAGCTGATAATATAAAACTTGAAATGTATTTATTTCATTGGAATCCTTTTTGAGTGCAAAACAGCTTCTACCCCAAGCCATAAGACGCCTGAATAGCTAATCAAAGGGCTACCCAGACCACCCTTTTATGCTGCTGCTACTCTCTGTTTATTATCTATGCATTGTCACTTTAACTCTACCTACATGTACATATTACCTCAATTACCTCGACTAACCGGTGCCCCCGCACACTGACTCTGTACCGGTACCCCCTGTATAATGCCTCGCTATTGTTATTTTACTGCTGCTCTTTAATTATTTGTTACTTTTATTTTTTATGAACACTTATTTTCTTAAAACTGCATTGTTTGTTAAGGGCTTGTAAGTAAGCATTTCACTGTAAGGTCTACACTTGTTGTATTTGGCGAATGTGACAAATAAAAATTGACTTGATTTGAAAATTAGATTTGATTTGGCTGGAGTCTTTAGCAATATTTAGGGCCTTACTCTAACACCGCCTGATATAGAGGTCCTGGACAGCAGGAAGCTTGACCACAGTGATGTACTGGGCCATACACGCTACCCTCTGTAGTGCCTTGCGGTCGGAGGCCGAGCAGTTGCCATACCAGGCAGAGATGCAACCAGTCAGGATGCTCTCGATGGTGCAGCTGTATGACTTTTTGAGGATCTGAGGACCCATGCCAAATATGTTCAGTCTCCTGAGGGGGTTTATTGTGTGTAGGCCAGTGACAACAACAAAAAAATAGCAATTTAATACATTTTAAATTCAGGCTGTAACACAACAAAATGTGGAAAAAGTCAAGGGGTGTGAATAGCTTCTGAAGGCCCTTTAACATCCAGCCTGTCAGACCATTGTTGTCCCTCTGTGGCTGAAATAGATATAACATCCAGCCTGTCAGACCATTGTTGTCCCTCTGTGGCTGAAATAGATATAACATCCAGCCTGTCAGACCATTGTTGTCCCTCTGTGGCTGAAATAGATATAACATCCAGCTTGTCAGACCATTGTTGTCCCTCTGTGGCTGAAATAGATATAACATCCAGCTTGTCAGACCAGTGTTGCTTCTCTGTGGCTGAAATATATGTAATATCCAGGTTGTCAGACCAGTGTTGCCTCTCTGTGGCTGAAATAGATGTAACAAAAACCTGTCAGACCAGTGTTGTCCCTCTGTGGCTGAAATATATGTAACAAAAACCTGCCAGACCAGTGTTGTCCCTCTGTGGCTGAAATCCAATTGTTGCCAATTCAAGTGTTTGGTGAAACACAAATATATATTTAAGGTCCCACAGTTGACAGTGCATGTCAGAGCAGAAACTTTACCATAAAGTCCAAGGAACTGTCCGATGTTCTCCAAGATATAATTTCATGAGGCATATAGCCAAGTAATCCAAGATGGTGTAGCAGTCGGACGTGTGTTTGTCTTGTCCCGTGTAAATAGTCGGGTTCTTCGTTTTTTCGTATATATTTTTATCTCACTTTCCATCTACGAACTGAATACACTTTCCTGCAACCCGCCTCACCCAATGTGGTACGGATCTGCTATTTTTATATTTTCTAACTGGAACCCCCATCAGCAGCTAGCCAGCTAACTAGCGACTAGCTAGTAGTCAGTTAGCCACAGCTAGTGGTCTTCACCTTTAGCTCGGACACCAGCCAGATTTAGCTCGGTCAATACATGCCAGTCTGCATAGCGCGATATCAACCCAGAGCATATCGGACTGCTTTTCTTTACCACATCACCGGATTCCTGCCGCAAGCTCTGGACCATTACAACGGATCATCTCAGCTAGCTAGCTGCAACCGAGTGGCTATTGCTGGCTAACGAAGCAAGCACCAGTTAGCCTTGAGCTAGCCTCGAGCTAGGCCCATCTCTCGTCTAGCCGAAGAGGTATACCAGCTAATTATTGGGCTACAATACCTCTTTTGTCAACTGGCCTGGACCCTTTATTGCCGACACGGAGCCTCGATCGATTCATCACGACTGGTCTGCCAACGTAATGTTCCGATGTGGTTTCAAGAGGCTTTTCGTTGCGATGTCGCCAAAGACCCATCTGCTAGCCCAGGCCCGCTACCATTCTGAACGCCATGTCTCCCGCTCGCCTAGCGTCGAAGCGACTACCAAACGGCTCCCTGACTCACCTATTGCTGCTCATTGGACCCTATGATCACTCGGCTACACATGCCTCTCCCTAATGTCAATATGCCTTGTTTACTGCTGTTTCGGTTAGTTATTATTGTTTTATTTCACTGTAGAGCCCCCAGTCCCACTCAACATGCCTTAGATAGCTCTTTTGTCCAACCGCCCACACATACGGAGACCTCACCTGGCTTAACTGGTACCTCCAGAGACACAACCTCTCTCATCGTCACTCAATGCCTAGGTTTACCTTCACTGTACTCACATCCTACCATACCCTTGTCTGTCTGTACATTATGCCCTGAATCTATTCTACCAAGCCCAGAAATCGTCTCCTTTTATTCTCTGTTCCCAACGCACTAGACGACCAGTTCTTATAGCCTTTAGCTTTACCCTTATCCTACTCCTCCTCTGTTCCTCTGGTGATGTAGAGGTTAACGCAGGCCCTGTAGCAGCCAGCACCACACCTATTCCCCAGGCACTCTCATTTGTTGACTTCTGTAACCGTAAAAGCCTTGGTTTCATGCATGTTAATCTTAGAGCTAGGGTCTATTTTCCTGAATTTCCACCTGACTGACGTGCCCAAAGTAAACTGCCTGTTACTCAGGCCCAGAAGCCAGGATATGCATATAATTGGTAGCATTGAATAGAAAACACTTTGAAGTTTCTGTCTGAGACTATAACACAATTGATATGGTAGGTGAAATTCCAAAGAAAAACCAACCGGAATTCTTTTTTTTTGAGCTCCCAGGCTCTTATAATGAAGAGGACGCACGCTTACTAATTTTACTTTTCTATTGAACCTACTTCTTTCCGTATGAAATATTGTAGTTTATTTCTTAAGGACGCCTATCCCTAAGAAGTTTTTAACATCAGAAGCCTCCTCCCTAAGTTTGTTTTATTCACTGCTTTAGCACACTCCGCCAACCCTGATGTCCTAGCCGTGTCTGAATACTGGCTCAGGAAGGCCACCAAAAATTCAGAGATTTCCATCCCCAACTACAACATTTTCCGACAAGGTAGAACTGCCAAAGGGGACGGAGTTGCAATCTACTGCAGATATAGCCTGCAGAGTTCTGTCACACTATCCAGATCTGTGCCCAAACAGTTCGAGCTTCTACTTTTAAAAATCCACTTTTCCAGACTAAAGTCACTCACTGTTGCCGCTTGTTATAGACCCCCCTCAGCCCCCAGCTGTGCCCTGGAAACCATACAGTATGTGAATTGATTGACTCGTATCTATCTACAGAGTTCGTACTGTTAGGTGACCTAAACTAGGATATGCTTAACACCCCGGCTGTCCTACAATCTAAGCTAGATGCCCTCAATCTCACACAAATTATCAAGGAACCTACCAGGTACAACCCTAAATCCGTAAACATGGGCACCCTCATAGATATCATCCAGACCAACTTGCCCTCTAAATACACCTCTGCTGTCTTCAACTAGGATCTCAGCGATCACTGCCTCATTGCCTGCATCCGTAATGGGTCCGTGGTCAAACTACCAGCCCTCATCCACTGTCAAAGGCTCCCTAAAACACTTCAGCGAGCAAGCCTTTTTAAATCGACCTGGCCCGGGTATCCTGGAAGGTTATTGACCTCATCCGGTCAGTAGAGGATGCCTGGTTGTTCTTTAAAAGTGCTTTCATCACCATCTTAAATAAGCATGCCCCATTCAAAAAATGTAGAACTAAGAACAGATATAGCCCTTGGTTCACTCCAGACTTGACTGCCCTTAACCAGCACAAAAACATCCTGTGGCGTACTGCATTAGCATCGAACAGCCCCCGAGATATGTCACTTTTCAGGGAAGTCAGGAACCAATATACACAGTCAGTTAGGAAAGCTAAGGCTAGCTTTTTCAAACATAAATTTGCATCCTGTAGCACTGTAAAGTCCATGGAGAAAAAGAGCACCTCCTCCCAGCTGCCCACTGCACTGAGGCTAGGAAACACTGTCACCACCGATAAATCTACAATAATCGAGAATTTCAATAAGCATTTTTCTACGGCTGGCCATGCTTTCCACCTGGCTATCCCTACCCCGGCCAACAGCTCTGCACCCCCCACAGCAACTTGCCCAAGCCCCCCCTGCTTCTCCTTCACCCAAATCCAGATAGCTGATGTTCTGAAAGAGCTACAAAATCTGGATCCCTACAAATCAGCTGTGTTAGAAAATCTGGACCCTCTCTTTCTAAAATTATCTGCCGAAATTGTTGCAACCCCTATTACTAGCCTGTTCAACCTCTCTTTTGTATCGTCTGAGATCCTCAAAGATTTGAAAGCTGCCACGGTCATCCCCCTCTTCAAAGGGGGAGACACTCTAGACCCAAACTGTTATAGACCTATAGACCTATATCCATCCTGCCCTACCTTTCTAAAGTCTTCGAAAGCCAAGTTAACAAAACAGATCAACGGTCATTTCGAATCGCACCATACCTTCTCCACTTCTCCACCTCAGCCGCACTCAAGGTCCTAAAAGATATCATAACCCCCATCGATAAAAGACAGTACTGTGCCGCCCTCTTCATCGACCTGGCCAAGGCTTTCGACTCTGTCAATCACCGCATTCTTATCGGCAGACTCAATAGTCTTGGTTTCTCAAATGACTGCCTCGCCTGGTTCACCAACTATTTCTCAGATAGAGTTCAGTGTGTCAAATTGTCAAATCGGAGGGCTTGTTGTCCGGACCTCTGGCAGTCTCTATGGGGGTGCCACATGTTTCAATTCTCAGGCCGACTCTTTTCTCTGTATATATCAATTCTGTATACTCAACCCTTCTGTATACTTCTGGCCCCTCTTCGGACACTGTGTTAACTAACCTCCAGACGAGCTTCAATGCCATACAACTCTCCTTCCGTGACCTCTAACTGCTCTTAAATGCAAGCAAAACTAAATGCATGCTCTTCAACCGATTGCTGCCCACACCCGCCCGTCCAACTAGCATCACTACTCTGGACAGTTCTGACATAGGTATTTGTAGTTGTCCACATATTCTAGGTGTCTGGTTAGACTGTAAACTCTCCTTCCAGACTCACAAAGCCCCATATACTACCCACCACTGCAACCTGTATGCTCTCGTTGTCTGGCCCTCGCTACATATTCGTCGCCAAACCCACTGGCTCCAGGTCATCTATAAGTCTATGCTAGGTAAAGCTCCACCTTATCTCAGCTCAATGGTCACCATAGCAACACCCACCCATAGCACACACTCCAGCAGGTATATTTGACTGGTCATCCCCAGATCCAACAACTAATTTGGCCGCCTTTCCTTCCAGTTCTCTGCTGCCAATGACTGGAACGAATTGCAAAAATCACTGAAGCTGGAGACTAATTTCTCCCTCTCTAACTTTAAGCATCAGCTGTCAGAGCAGCTTACCGATCACTGTACCTGTACACAGCCCATCTGTACATTTACATTTAAGTCATTTTGTGCTATCTGTAAATAGCACACCCAACTACCTCATCCCCATATTGTTATTTACTTATTTTTTTTGCTCTTTTGCACCCCAGTATCTCTACTTGCACATCATCATCTGCACATCTATCAATCCAGTGTTAATGCTAAATTGTAATTATTTTGCCACTATGGCCTATTTATTGCCTTACCTCCCTAATCTTACTACATTTGCACACACTGTACATAGATTTTTCTTTTGTGTTATTGACTATACATTTGTTTATCCCATGTGTAACTCTGTGTTGTTGTTTTTATCGCACTGCTTTGCTTTATCTTGGCCAGGTCGCAGTTGTAAATGAGAACTTGTTCTCAACTGGCCTACCTGGTTAATTAAATAAAGGTGAAATATATATATTTTTTAATAGCTGGGGAAAGTCTAAAACAATTTCTAGAGTGTTGAACATTTCCAAGAACCCAGTGGTCTCCTTCATTGGGAAATTTAAAAAAAAACATGTAACTACCCAGACTCTGCCTAGAGCTGGTCATCTGACCAAACAGGTAAGAAGTACCTTGGTCAGGGAGGTGACCAAAAACCTAATAACCACTCTGTTTCTTGGCTAAGATGGAAGAACTTGCCAGAAGGACACCAGTCTCTACAGCACTTCACCAATCTGGGCTTTATGTGAGAGATTACCAATTTATGCAGAAATCCAGGTAATTCCAAAGGGTTCACATACTTTTTCTTTCCACTGTATATCACCACCACTGTCTGCTGTGCTGGTCTGATGCAGTCAGGTGACTCCATTCCTATCACTCATTAACCCTAATGATAACGGGTTACTAGTGTAAACTGGCTCTAACTAAACTGGGTTACATTCAGACGCTGTGTGTGACGCAAGCACTATGGCCTGAGGTTTTCAACATTTGCGAGAAAAAGGATACAGTTGAGTCACAGTGACTGTCCCTTGTATTTTAGTGACCCTGCTCTGATGGCTAGCACACAACGAACTGTGGGAAATGCCAATACTATTAGTAGAGTTGTAATGTCCTAACTTAACCTGTGTGGTTGCTACAATACTAACATTGGTACAACTATGCCCCAATCACCTGAGCTATTATCATAATTTTTCATTAATTAATGGCGGTAGCACAAACCTGCAATTTGTGTGAACCTTGAATAACTTCCTGCGAAGGTCAATACAGTTAATTGACCAATATGATGACAATTATTAAAGATACACTATGCAAAAATCGCTCCACTATTTCCTGGTTGCAAAAATTCTAATAGTTTGCCTAATTTCAGTTTGTGACAAAACAAGCAGTCATTGTGGAGGGAATCATTGTACCATCTAAACTACTTTGAAATATATGTTCTATACGCCAAAATATAGTATTTTCAGCTGTTTGAATCTGGTGTACAAAACTAAAAGTAAAAGACACAAAAACTAAACTTAAGAACGAAAGCATATTGTAGAAATAGAACACATAGAACAGATCTACCCTTTCTTAGACTTGCTTTCAATGATAATGAAATATCTATAACTCACATTTCTATGTGAATTTGGTTGGGGCGCCCCAAAAGTTACATGTTGTAGCTTTAACTTTATTGACATTTGCAGGAGTTTATGGTAAATGGGAGTGGTAAACTAAGCTATAACCTACTGACCATTGCTGTCCTATCTTTCTGTCTCTATAACAACCTGTTTTATGGTATAGATATGAACCAATGAGGAAATTATCACATTTTAGAGACTGTCATAAACTACTGTCATAAACTATACCACACGCACTTCTCAACTGGTCTGGGAAAAGTATGATTCCATATTAAGTTCTACTGAAAGAAATACCATACACTGATTAAGTTTACGACCTCCCCTTGCGGCTAGACCGCCCTATCATATCCCACGATTTCAACTGTTGTGTAATTCCTAATGGCTGTTACAGTCGCTCACATGCAGCAACCAGCCTTCTGACATTCTCGGCCCGAAATAAAGAGCAACGGTGTCCACACGATCCCTCTCTGCACGCCAGTAGGGGAGACTTTTGCCAGCATTAACGTAAGGGTAATGATCATTTTTAATATTCAACTGCATATTTCTATGTGTTGAGATTTGCTATCTCGAGATTGCACAGTGCACAATGTTCTAGAATTTGACGTTTAGTTCTGGGTCGCGCGCCTAGCTTTACGTACTTGACATCGTTGTGTTTATACATTACTTTATAAAGGTTTGCAACGTTGCCAACCTGCAAGGTAGCTTGCTCACACTGTAATAAACTCATATGACGCTGTCAGAAAAGTTCTCACTTTGTGGTGTAGCAACTTTCATTTGTGTTTTCTATCGGAGAGTTTACTGCAAAAGTCAAACTTCACTGTGCATCATCAAAAATAAATTCAAAGATTTGCAAAATGAATACTTTGAACAATTTGCACAGTAAAAAAAAGATAATTAAGGTAAAAATCTTCTGTTACCAAACTTTGTATCTGCACAGTTCTTCCTGTTCCTTCCTGTGTTTTTGTAAAATGTTCTGTGGAAATTGTTAAAACTAGTACTTGTGCATAGAGTTGTATTGTTTGGTAAATGTTGAAAAAAATGTTTTTTTTGTTTGGTATACATTTTAAAGTGAAAAATATATGTCTTGGCGTAATTCCGTTTCCATGAAATTGCCCCAAACAGCCCAGTACATCACTGGAGGTACATCACTGGGGCATCATCAAAAAATAAATTCAAAGATTTGTTTCTGCACATTTTTCATTGTCGGGAAGATATATTTAGGCTTTTTGCACATAGAAGTCTAGTGTACTGTAGAGCTACGTCGATTCTATTGGTCAATCCTCCATAGGCAGGGATCTGCTCTGCAACGTGATTGGTTGAAATAAGTGCGACCCCAGTTATAAAATATGGAGAAAAAATACCCTTTTTGAGTGAAAGTCATTGGGCATGTTCCAGCGGGTCACTTTTGCCTAGCCGGTGACCATCGTTGGACACTGCCTTTCAAAGTGTGTTGCATTATTGGGAAGAAAAAAATGATCTGATTTGCATCTACATGTCGACTGTATGAACTTTACAAAAATCGTGTGTTCACAGGTCATGAAGTTTTGATTGCAGTCGACTGCAAGTTTCTGCAGTTGCTATTCACCAACTTCCTCCTACAACCATGGCCTGCATTGTGGGAGGCTCTAATAATTAGTTTTTTTTTTGTTTGACCCATGGAAACGTGATAAAAGACATGACTGACACAAGAACCAACTTTGTCACAATTTGTGTATACAGATGCAGTAGATATACATCTACATTAATGTGATATGAGTCTTTCTCTCACTAATTGATTGTACAATGTACACACATGTATGTTCAGTTTGTGAGTGTGATATGGGGGTTGGAGACATTATAAAGAACAGCTTGTATAAATAATGGCAACAGTGCCATATTGATCTGAGCCTTGCTGTTGGAAAACCACATCAGTGTCTGACTTTCGGCTGTCACAGTTGAACCTCTAACGAATTGAATCCTCGACATTCGTCTACAGTCGGTTGCTTGAGCCTTACCATTCAAACGCGCCCACTGTCAACCACTTTTCATGACCTTACTAACAAATGGATCTGATATTTGCTGATCTATTTGCCTGATTTTACACAAATGGAAAACTTCTGGATAACATAGATATAATTTGGTTATTTTGAAATTGATCATATTCAAATGCTTCTGTTATAAATCTCGAGAAGTGCTTGTGTAACAGTATAACTTTACGTCCGTCCCGTCGCCCATACCCGGGCGCGAACCAGGGACCCTCTGCACATATCAACAACAGTCATCCACGAAGCATCGTTACCCATCGCTCCACAAAAGCTGCGGCTCTTGCAGAGCAAGGGGAACCACTACTTCAAGTCTCAGAGCAAGTGACGTCACCGACTGAAACGCTGCTAGCGCGCACCACCGCTACCTAGCTAGCCATTTCACATTGGTTACACTTGAAGAAAGTAAAATGCTCTTTTGCTGTTTTTCTGTGGTGTTTCCTTTTTCTGCCAGTAGTTTGTGATCGCTCATGATGAGGATAGCTGTGATTGGTCAGAGTGTTTTTGGCCTGGAGGTGTACAAGGAGTTGAGGAAGGAGGGCCACACCATCGTTGGAGTGTTCACTATACCTGACAAGGATGGCAAAGCCGACCCTCTAGGTGAGCAGGCATGACAGCACCTTTTTTCCTCAGCAAAAACAAGACCCTCTGTCTCTACACTGCTATAATGCAAAATTAATTTGCATATGAAACACAAAAGAGAGATATTCTCATAGTGGTGGGAGTCTTACTTTTTTACTTGGATATCAAGAACCCGCTCAAAGCCTTTGGATAAACAGTATGCATATTGAATTTTCTACCCTTTTCTATCAGGTTTTGTCCTCACACCAGAGTACATAAAGTAAACCAAAGACTACACAGAGAACACATATTGTGAGGGCAAACATAATATAATCTTTTTAATGTCAAGTGAAGTTTGAACTCTCACATTATCAGTCAAAGAACAGTCCTGTCCCAAACTATAAGAGAAAATCAATGGATTCTTCTTAAAATGTTGAAAGGAAACAAGGTCCTGTTGTTCACCCCAGACCAAAGTAGACATTAGATACATTCAACTCGGCACACACTGGTTGTTTCCACGTCATTTTAATGAAATTACGTTGAACCAACGTGGAAGAGACATTGTGCCCAGTGGGATCACACCAATCCTTTCCCCCATGTCCTCTGTCCTCAATGCATTTTCTTAATCAAAATAAACAAGTATAAACATACAGTCTGCCCATGGTAATTACCATTTACATTGGCTCTATTGAAAATATTGATGCCTACAGCCAGCCTGTGAAATTCCCCTACCTAAAAGGAGTCAAGGGCCCTGTTTGGATACATTAAATACGTGTCCCTTGATGTAGCCTGATCTGACATGATTGACTTTGTGAACTCTATTCAGTGGCACACTTACTTTTCCCTAACCAACCTGAACCAGAACCTGGGCTTGAGGAGATGATGAATATGACGGGATCTCCTCTTACACCTAGGATCCATCAATTCAAAGTCCTATTAAGCAGCTCTGCAAACATTATAATGTCAAAATATGGAGTTTCGCAGAGCAACTCTAGTCATTACTGCCATTACGCATGGTATGTACTTCCAAAAAAAAGTCGAAATAAAATAAATTATATTTCGGGATACTATAATGCTGCTGGATAAGTCGACCTGTGCATGGCAGTAATGAGTGATTTTATTGGAGGTGGGCATGCACACTTGGTTAAAAATAATAGATCATTGTTATTTAGATCTTTTTTGGAAGTACATACTGTGTGCAACGCCAGTAAGGACGACAGTTGCTTACAAAGAACTTAGAAAGGGCCAAGGACAAAGGGTAATTCCATGGTAACGGAATTACGCTGTGACTCCGATTTTTCACTTTAAACAAAAAAACAACAACATTGATTTCAAAGTTTAACAAACCATACAACTCTATGCAAAATGACTACTTTGAACAATTTGCACAGTAAAAAAAAGATAATTAAGGTAAAAATCTTCTGTTACCAAACTTTGTTTCTGCACAGTTCTTCCTGTAAATGTGTTTTTGTAAAATGTTCTGTGGAAATTGTTAAAACTAGTACTTGTGCATAGAGTTGTATTGTTTGGTAAATGTTGAAACAAATGTTTTTTTTGTTTGGTATACATTTTAAAGTGAAAAATATATGTCTTGGCGTAATTCCGTTTCCATGAAATTGCCCCAAACAGCCCAGTACATCACTGGAGGTACATCACTGGGGCTGAGCTCCCTGCCATCCAGGACCTCTACATCAGGCGGTGTGAAATCAGTAAAGACTCCAACCACCCAAGCCAAGGAGTGTTCTCTCTGCTTCCGCATGGCAAGTGGTACCGGTGCATCAAGTCTGACACCAACAGGCTCCTGAACAGCTTCTATCCCCAAGCCATAAGACTGTTAAATAGCTAACAAAATGGCTACACAGACTTTCTGAGTTGGCCCTTGTATTTATATGCTCTATCCACACTCACAGGACTACACACTCACGCACACTGACACTCCAACACACAAATAACATGTACACACATTTATACTGACTCTACACACACACTCACATACAATCTTCATTTACACTATTACTACTCTGTTTATCATACATCCAGATGCCTAGTCACCTTACCCCTATACATATCTATATCTATCACTCCAGTATCCCTGCATATTGTAAATATGCTACTGGAACTGATCCTGTATATAGCTTCTTACTTTCCTGTGAATTTTTGTTCTACCTTGTTATTTTTTTGTACTATATTGACATTGATCACTGCACTGTTGGTTTTAGAGCTTGCAAGAAAGGCATTTCACATTTGATATTAACTTGAAATCATAGAATTACTATAATGGTTGGGCAAGCCCCTTAGACCATGGCAATTTGACTTGAATTACATACGGTATGGGAGAAACATCACTCCTGTCTTCTCCCCTCTACACCTACAGGCGCGGAGGCTGAGAAGGATGGCGTGAACGTCTTCAAGTTCCCACGCTGGCGCCTGAAGGGGAAAGGCATCCCGGAGGTGGTGCAGGTCTACAAGGCCACGGGGGCCGAGCTCAACGTCATGCCCTTCTGCTCCCAATTCATCCCCATGGAGGTCATCGACCACCCGGCCCACGGTTCCATCATCTACCACCCCTCCCTGCTGCCCCGACACAGGGGGGCCTCCGCCATCAACTGGTGAGTCGGTGGCTGCTTGGACAAACGGATGGATGTTGGTTGGGTGGATGGACAAACGGATGGATGTTGGTTGGGTGGATGGACAAACGGATGGATGTTGGTTGGGTGGTGTTTTTGGGACACTAGTGGGTTGGTTGGTTGGTGTTTTGGTTAGTTGATTTTTTGATCTTGTTTCCACAGCAGGCAAAATGTTTAATTTGTTTGTTTATCTGATTGATTATTGATGGCTTAGTTTGTTGGTTGACTGATTGTTTGGTTGGTTGATTTACACATGGTTAAAACATAAAGCTGCTGATTGGACAAAAGAGGTGAGAGGCTTGCATGGGTAAACTAAAAAACGTCAAGTAGCTTGAGTTTGTTAGGCCTACTTTACCCTCTCCATGGGTTTGACAACAGGACCTTGATCCACGGGGACAAGAAAGGTGGGTTCACAGTGTTCTGGGCGGATGACGGACTGGACACTGGACCAATCCTGCTGCAGAGGGAGTGTGATGTGGAGCCTGAGGACACTGTCAACACCATCTACAAGAGGTTCCTCTTCCCTGAGGGAGTGAAAGGCACAGTAAGTCAAAGAGATACAACAAGGCCACACTTCAGTACTCTGAGGAATGCAGAGTTTTCTCTGTCTGTCACATAGGGCCAGCCAAATCAACAAATATTGTTTGAAACAGAGAGTTTCATGTATGCAAAAAGAAAGTGCAGCATAGTACAACAACACATGGAGGGTGAGACCCATTCCGTACTGTTGGGAATCTTTGAGCATGTTTGTCAAGTTTACCTGGTTCACAGGTGGATGCAGTGAGGCTGATCGCAGCAGGGAATGCCCCAAAGATCGTCCAGCCAGAGGAGGGAGCCACCTATGAGGGGATTCAGAAGAAAGACAATGCCAAGGTAGGCCAAGACCCTAACTAAATTCTCTACACACACTGCTCCTGCCATCTTGCTTCTAACCACAAGATCAGTAGACCGCTCAAGCACTCCTGTAACACTATGTTTGAGATTACATATTACATAGGACCGCATATTACATACTGAGATTACATATTACATAGGACCACATATTACATACTGAGATTACATATTACATAGGACCACATATTACATACTGAGATTACATATTACATAGGACCACATATTTCCTATTGTTTGTTTCAGATATGCATGTCTATGTTGATTTCAGGTAATTAGTTATTATGATTTGTGTTTTTCTGTAGATTGACTGGAACCAGTCTGCACAGGCCCTACACAACTGGATCAGAGGAAATGACAAAGTGCCTGGAGCCTGGGCAGAGGTTGATGGACAGGTAAGAATATAGTTGTTTACTGAGCGTATTGTTTGTTGGTTCGGTAATGCCACTGTCAGCCAGCCAGCCAAAAGAACATGCTGAGAAGGATTATCACCACAGCAAGCAAGGTACTTGAAGTCAAACAGACGATGAGATCTTCAAGGTCAGGGCCCTCAGCAAGGCTCACAAATCAATTTTAGACCCAAGCTACCTGGACTTTGAACTATTCCCCTCTGGGTGCAGGTATAGGCCACCCCCCTGCAGTAAAAACAGCACTAAACAATAATTTTTACCAAATGTGATATCCCTTTGGGGGCGGCAGGTAGCCTGGCGGTTAGGAGCGTTGGGCCAGTATCCGAAAAGTTGCTTGATCGAATCTCCGAGCTGACAAGGTAAAATCTGTCGTTCTGCCCCTGAGCAAGGCAGTTAACCCACAGTTCCTCGGGCGCCGATGATGTGGATGTCGATTAAGGCAGTCCCCCGCACCTCTCTGATTAAGACACATTTCAGTTGAATGCATTCAGTTGTACAACTGACTAGGTTTCCCCCTTTCCTTTCCTAAATAGCTCAAGCTAATGTCCCTATCCATTCACTGAGACCACTATCCATTCACTGAGACCACTATTCATTCACTGAGACCACTATCCATTCACTGAGACCACTATCCATTCACTGAGACCACTATCCATTCACTGAGACCACTATCCATTCACTGAGACCACTATCCATTCACTGAGACCACTATCCATTCACTGAGACCACTATCCATTCACTGAGACCACTATCCATTCACTGAGACCACTATCCATTCACTGAGACCACTATCCATTCATTGAGACCACTATCCATTCACTGAGACCACTATCCATTCACTGAGACCACTATCCATTCACTGAGACCACTATCCATTCACTGAGACCACTATCCATTCACTGAGACCACTATCCATTCACTGAGACCAGCAGGCTGGGCTTCTTACTGTATCTACTGTGTATACATGTCATGAATGTGTATTGTCCTTTAATTAAACAGCATTTTGAAACAAGTACGTGATACGGCAACACATTTCCCCCAAGGGGACAATAAAGACAGTAAAGTACATGCAGAGCCTGTGGTCTAACTGTAATGCTCCTGCTCCCCCCCAGAGACCGGTGTTCAAATCCCTGTGTCCACCCTTCCTGTTTCTAACTGTCTAATAAAATGTGAATAATATAGCCGTGTTCTCACCTGTTCAGTCACATCGGTGCAGATGAGGTGTAGGAGAAAAGGAAAGGAGGCCAGTCTAGACTATTGAGCTCCACCCAAAGGCTGATTCCACTGTGGTCTCTCCTGTCTCTCCTCTAGAAGGTGACGTTCTACGGTTCTTCTCTGCTAGACAGTGGTGCCACTGCTATTGGGCAGCCCCTGGAGATCCCTGGTGCCAGTCAACCTGGTCTGGTCGCTAAGGCGGGCCTGATGCTGTTTGGCAACGACGGCAAAACGGTAGGTCGCTTAATGTTACACAAACATCATTTAAAGATTATAATTATATTACTACCACTACCAGGGATTCTTGATTTGTTTTTAAAGCCTAATTTCATATCACAATTTCATAAGACCACAGCTTTTCCTTTGGTTGTAAGCTTTGGATGAAGAAACATTTGTTTCTAACTTTTGGACTATAAACATAGGTGTATGTAGCATCCCTGCATGCAGACATGCTATACTACCTGGCCTTCAGGTCAGGGCTTTTATGGCACAGTTTGTAGTATTTGTATGTGTATTTATTATGGATCCCCATTAGCTGCTGCTTTTCTTGGGGTCCAGCAAAATTAAGGCAGTTTATGCAATTTTAAAACATTACAATACATTCAGATTTCACAACACACTGTGTGCCCTCAGGCCCCTACTCCACCACTACCACATATCTACAGTACTAAATCCATGTGTATGTATAGTGCGTATGTTATCGTATGTGTGTGTGTATGCATGTGTCTGTGCAAATGTTTGTGTTGCTTCACAGACCCAGTTCCATAAGGTGTTTTTTTTAAGCTGTTTTTTTAAATCTAATTTTACTGCTTGCGTCAGTTACTTGATGTGGAATAGAGTTCCATGTAGTCATGGCTCTATGTAGTACGGTGTGCCTCCCCTAGTCTGTTCTGGACTTGGGGACTGTGAAGAGACCTCTTGTGTCATGTCTTGTGGGGTATGTATGGGTTTCTGAGCTTTGCACCAGTAGTTCAAACAGACAGCTCGGTGCATTCAACATGTCAATACTTCTCATAAATAAAAGTAGTGATGAAGTCAATCTCTCCTCTACTTTCAGCCAGGAGAGATTGACAAATGCTTTTTATTCATTTTAGCTCTCTGTGTACATCCAAGGGCCAGCCGTGGTGCCCTGTTCTGAGACAATTGCAATTTTCCTAAGTCCTTTTTTGTGGCACCTGACCACACAACTGAACAGTAGTCAAGGTGTGACAAAACTAGGGCCTGTAGAACCTGCCTTGTTGATAGTGTTGTTAAGAAGGCAGAGCTTCGCTTTATTATAGACAGACTTCTCCCCATCTTAGCTACTACTGCATCAATATGTTCTGACCATGACAGTTTACAATCTCGTGTTACTCCAAGCAGTTTAGTCATCTAAACTTGCTTGATTTACATATTATTTATTACAAGATTTAGTTGAGGTTTAGGGTTTAGTGAGTGTTATGTTCCAAATACAATGCTTTTAGTTTTAGAAATATTTCGGGATAACTTATTCCTTGCCAGACACTCTGAAACTAACTGCAGCTCTATGTTGTGTGTTGCAGTCATTTCAGTCATCATTGTAGTAGCTGACGTGTATAGTGTTGAGTCATCCGTATACATAGAAACTCTGGCTTTACTCAAAGTCAGTGGTATGTCGTTAGTAAAAATTGAAAAAAGCAAGGGGCCTAAACAGCTACCCTGGGGAATTCCTGATTCTAACTGGATTATATTTTATAGGATTCCATTAAAGAACACCTTCTGTGTTCTGTTAGACAAGTAACTCTTTATCCCCATTATAGCAGGGGGTGTAAAGCCATAACACATATGTTTTTCCAGCAGCAAACTATGATCAATAATGTCAAAAGCTGCACTGAAGTCTAACAAGACAGCCACCACAATCATTTTATCATCAATTTCTCTCAGCCAATCATCAGTCATTTGTGTAAGTGCTGTGCTGGTTGAGTGTCCTTCCCTATAAGCATGCTGAAATTCTGTTGTCAATTTGTTTACTGTAAAATAGCATTGTATCTGATCAAACACATTTTTTCCCAGAAGTTCCCTCCAGGCCTGAGGGCACACGCTTTCTAGTAGGCTTAAATTGAAGATGTGGCAAATAGGAGTGGCAATATCGTCTGCTATTATCCTCAGTAATTTTCCATCCAGATTGTCAGACCCTGTTGGCTTGTCATTGTTGATAGACAACAATACTTTGTCCCCCTCTTCCACACTCGCTTTACGGAAATCAAAAGTACAATTCTTGTCTTTCATAATTTGGTCCTATATAATTGGATGTGTAGTGTCAGCGTTTGTTGCTGGCATGTCATCCCTAAGTTTGCTTATCTTGCCAATGAAAAAGTAATTAAAAGTATTTTGCAATATCAGTGGGCTTTGTGATGAATGAGCCATCTGAATCAATAAATGAAGGAGCCGAGTTGGCTTTTCCCCCCAAAATTTAAGGTGCCCCAAAGCTTTTTACTGTCATTCTTTATATAATTTCTGTTTCATAGTGTAGTTTCTTTTTCTTTAGTTTAGTCACATGATTTCTTAATTTGCAGTACGTTTGCCAATCAGTTGGGCTGCCAGACTTAATTGCCATACCTTTTGCCTCATCCCTCTCAACCATACAATTTTTCAATTCCTCATCAATCCAAGGGGATTTAACAGTTTTTACAGTTATTTTATTAATGGGTGCGTGCTTATTAGTAACTGGAATAAGTAGTTTCATAAATGCGTCAAGTGCAGCGTCTGGTTGCTCCTCATTACACACCACAGACCAGCAAATATTATTTACATCATCAACATATGAATCACTACACAACTTATTGTATGACCTCTTATACACTATATTAGGCCCAGCATTTGGAACTTTGGTTTTCCTAGATATGACTATTATATTGTGATCACTACATCCTATGGATTTGGATACTGCTTTAAAGCAAATATCTGCAGCGTTAGTAAAAATGTGATCAACACATGTTGATGATTTAATTTAATGATTTCATTCCTGTGCTGTTTATAACTACCCTGGTAGGTTGACTGACAACCTGATCCAGGTTGCAGACACTGGTTACAGTTGGAAGTTTTTTCCTGAGTGGGCAGCTTGATGATTGCCAGTCAATATTTAAATCACCCAGAAAATATACTTCTCTATTGATATCACATACATTGTCAAGCATTTCACACATGTTATCCAGATACTGACTGTTAGCACTTGGTGGTCTATAGCAGCTTCCCACAATAATTCGCTTTAGGTGAGGCAGGTGAACCTGTAGCCATATTATTTCAACAGTATTTAACATTAGATTGTCTCTAAGCTTTACAGGAATGTGGTTCTGAATAAAGACCGCAACACCGCCTCCGTTGGCATTTCTGTCTTTTCGGTAGATGTTATAACCATGTATTGCTACCACTATCATCAAAGGTATTATCTAAGTGAGTTTCAGAGACAGAATATGAATGTTATCTGTTAGAAGCAAGTTATTGACTTCATGGACCTTGTTTCTAAGGCTACATATGTTAATATGGGCTATTTTTAGCACTTTTCTGGGTTGCTTGATTGTTTTTAATGCTTTACTGGGAAGCATATCAGAGGTAGACTTACTGATGTTATTTACATTGGAGCTGATAGTGCAGGGTGAGCTGCATAATGTGGTGATCATACCCTGCCATCTCATGGTGACTGGCTGTTCCACCTTATTAGCAGGGGAAATAACTGGTCTGTTAGTACTGTACTTTTTTTTTTGTTAGAGCTGGGCCAATGACCTTTGGCCTGCGCTGAAAAGCTCTTTGTGTGGTGTTATGTAATATGTAGCAGAGAGAGAGAGGGTAGACAGAGACTCTTCCCTTTTTGTTTATTTCACTTGCTTTGGCAATGTAAAAATATGTTTCCCATGCCAATAAAGCTCCTTGAATTTTAATTGAGAGAAAGAGGATAGGGGGTTTTGAGTGAGAGAGTGTGTTAGAGACTGACTGAACGAAAGAGAGTTGAGAGGCAGCCCAGTGTTAATGAATCATAGGGAGACTAATGTGTTTAGTAGCTCCATTGTCTTACCTCTTTTCAGTCAGCTCTATGGGCTGAATGCCATGGAATTTCCAGGAAGATGAATTAGTTCCGGGGACTTCTCCTCAATCGGCTCTAAATTTGTTTGTTCCCCACGATCTCACATTACTTTGGGGGAAATAGTATAAGGACATACTGTACGTGTTTTACACGTTTATACATTCTGAATATATTTTTATGCCCATATTTGTTGTCATGTTATGCTATTGGGTTGTAAATACGCATACAGGGTATATATGCAAGAAGTAATGTATCCAAGCCCAGAATGAGTCCTGCAATAAAGTGTTTTATTTGACCAATCTGGGTTGACCATAGACTGTATAGGATATGACCCGAGTCTACAGCACACAGTCTCGGTCTCGATATGACCCAGGCTTTTCTGGCCTCTACTGGTCATAAATTGTAATACAAGTGGAGCTAAATAAAATTGGTGGTGACCTCCTGCCCACATACAAACTCCATGTGTCTCATTGTGAAGACAGGGAGAGTCTACCTGTTCATTAGGTACAACAAATTGAAGAAAATGTATAAAAAAATCTAATTTCTGTTTTACATTGCGAAAGGTTTTCCATCCCGTGCACGCCCCTGGAGTTTTAACAGTGCTCAAAATCAGCCTGCAATAGTTAGGACTTAGACTTTGCAATTAGGACTTTATAAAAGTGAATTTATACAGTTACCCTGCATGCATGTTTGAAAAACAAAGCACACTTTCAGTGAACAAATTGGTTTTAATAATAGGTGTACACAAACTTAATTCCCTTCAATAATAGTCAATATTTTTGTAACAAAGTTCTCAATTTGAGAGCTTACATTCTTTGAAAGGGGTTATACTACGAAGCAAACTAGATCTACGCAGGGTTTTCTAAAGCTAGCCAGGTTCAGTTAGCGTCCCATTCCAGCTCAGGCTTCACCCATACTACTACGGTGGATATTTCTCGTCCGCCTGCCGTTAACTCTAGCAGGCTTGTAACTGCGCGTGCACGTCGCATGTGGCTAGTCAAACTCTTCATTGAAACAATGCTGAAACATCAATCCATGTCCACGTCAGTGCTGAAATCAAAATGAAATGTTATTTTATTACTTTGGTGTTGTTAAGGCTGTGTAAGGGAGGCGAAGTCAGGTGCAGGAGAGCAGAGCGGATTAAAAGTGCGCCTGTTTACTCTATTCAACAATAGGCACAAAAAAATTACATAAGTGCCCAAAAACACGGAACATAATCTATAAAAGTATCACGCGTGAACATACACCGTTAACAATGAACAATTACACACAAAGACATGATGGGGAACAGAGAACTAAATACATGTAGATTGATTGGGGAATGAAAACCAGGTGTGTATGGAACAAGACAAAACAAATGGACATATGAAAAATGGAGTGGCGATGGCTAGAAAGCCGGTGACGCCGAACGCCGCCCGAACAAGGAGAGAAGCCGACTTCGGTTGAAGTCGTGACAGTACCCCCCCCCCCCCCCCCCCTTGACGCGCGGCTCCAGCGGCGCGCCGACACTGGCCTCCGGGACAACCCGGAGGGCGAGGCGCAGTGCGATCCGGCCGGCGACGGTGAAACTCCCGCAGCAGTTCGGGATCCAAAACATCCGCAACCGGAACCCAGCACCTCTCCTCCGGACCGTACCCATCCCACTCCACGAGGTACTGAAGGCCCCCGCCCGACGCCTCGAATCCAGGATGGAACGAACGATGTACGCTGGGGCCCCCTCGATGTCCAAAAGGGGTGGCGGGACCTCCCGCACCTCAGATTCCTGGAGCGGACCAGCCACCACCGGCCTGAGAGACACAGAACGAGGGGCTAATACGATCGAGGGGGCCCCGACTCTGGATGAGTGTGGTGCGAACTCACCTGGGGTGACGCCAGAGTGCCCTGCCTGTTGCCTCGACTCCCAGAGGAACCAACACGGTACCGACCGGCAGTGTGCCCTCTGCGGCCACAGATGGTGCACGTGATGGCTCCTCCTCCAGTCTCCCTACGAGCAGCCCCTCCCAACTCCATGGGCACCGGAGCAGGGGTGCTGGAAGATGGCACCAACAGAGCCCCCTCTGGACGTCCGCGGGTGACCAGCAGGTTATCCAACCGGATGGACAAATCCACCAGTTGGTCAAAGGAGATGGTGGCATCCCTGCAGGCCAGCTCACGTTGGACGTCCTCACGCAGGCTGCATCGATAGTGGTCGATGAGGGTCCTGTCGTTCCAGCCTGCTCCGGCGGCCAAGGTACGGAATTCCAGGGCAAAATCCTGGGCGCTCCTCGTCCCCTGCCTTAAATGGAAGAGCCGTTCCCCCGCCGCTCTACCCTCGGGCAGATGGTTGAAGACGGCCCGGAAGCGACGGGTGAACTCCTCGAAGTGGTCCAACGACGCGTCTCCTTCTCCCCACACGGTGTTTGCCCACTCCAGAGCTCTTCAGAAACTGTCTCCCTTCCCGAGGGAGCTGGGTGCACAGTGGCCAGGTAGAGGTCCAGTTGTAATAGGAATCACTGGCACTGTGCTGCCGTCCCATCATACTCCCTGGGAAGGGAGAGGCGTATCCCACTGGGACTGGTTCCGGATGGGACGGGTAGAGGGAACCCCGGTTGCGCTGGTCGAGGCACTGGGGAGAACTCCTGTCTCTCCCAGCGGTCCATAGTCTGGACAACGCGATCCATCATGGCACCAAGATAATTTAACATAGCTGAATGTTCCTGGACGCGCTCCTCGACTCCTCTAACCGGGGTACCTGCTCCTGCTGACTCGTTTGGTGTGTAATTCTGTTAAGGCTGTGTAAGGGAGGCGAAGTCCGGTGCAGGAGAGCAAACAGGCGCACTTTTATTCCGTTCAACAATAGGCACAAAAAATGACATAAGTGCCCAAATACACAGAACTTAAACTATAAAAGTATCGCACGTGAACATACACCGTTAACAATGTACAATTACACACAAAGACATGATGGGGAACAGAGGACTACATACATGTAGATCGATTGGGGAATGAAAACCAGGTGTGTATGGAACAGGACAAAACAAATGGACATATGAAAAATGGAGCGGCGATGGCTAGAAAGCCGGTGACGTCGATCGCCGCCCGAACACGGAGAGGAGCCGACTTCGGCGGAAGTCGTGACAGGTGTGGTTATCAATGCACGATCACCTTATTTCCCACTCATATGATAAAAATAATTGTTAAGTCATAAGTTTTACTGTGTGTGAAGTTTCAAATGATTTGGAATTATTAAGTGTAATGTGCTAGGTATTTTAACATGACAATTTTTTTTTTTTTTTTTAACAAATAAAAACATTTGATTAATACAATATTTAAATCAGTTGTCTTCCTCAAATTATTTAATTGGTCCTCGATTCACGGCTCAGACACTTCATTCAGAATAAATGTATTTAGCCTGCCCCGGAGCAGGTTAGATCTGAAGGACTCAATGCCAAAGAAATTTACCAGGCTAAAATGTGAGCCACATTTGTGGTACTGGGTTATCCCAAGTTGAACTCAGCATTGACCAAAGTTACCTCGCTAACCCCTCAAACTACATTTGTAGTATAGGGCTCAGGTCTAAAATCTACAGTATATGCCGCTGGCTTTTAAAATGTTATATACAGTATAATCAAACTTTTTCCCCCCCTACCCTATCATCCCTACTCTGATTGGAGTAAATTAACGGACAACAATACTTCTGCTGCTATTTACAGCTATTTTCGCTCACATCTACAGTACCTGTAGTTAAATAATTTTACATATATTCCTAATTTCCTCTTTCTTCAAGTGATGGATTTTCACCCACAGTAGCCAATCCACCATTCATTAACTCCAACCCTCCGATGCCACAGATTTTTAAAATTTATTTAACCTTTATTTAACTAGGCAAGTCAGTTAAGAAAAAAAATATTATTTACATTGACGGCCTAGGAACGGCCCTTGTTCAGGGGCAGAACGACAGATTTTTACCTTATCAGCTCGGGGATTCGATCTAGCAACCTTTCGGTTACTGGCCCAAAGCTCTAACCACTAGGCTGCAGCCCCAGATTTTCCCCAGTATGCTATTTATTTTTGCATTAAATCCATCCATTTTACTGAATTACGAGGGTCCATAACTTCTCTATTTGTAACATTTCTACCGATAGTGCCCTAAAAATACATTTCTTTACCCAAGAGTATAATGATATTTCCCACTCACTGATCAAGGTTTTTCAGATCCTCTAACAACAACAGTTTGCAGGTCCATCTGAACCCTGATATTATGATAGAACAATCATTCCTGGACCTGACTCCAAAAGCAAGCCACCGAGGAACAGTATCAGAAAATGTTATCTTTATTCTGTTTCCTCGTGGCAGAGTCTGCACAAGGCTGACTATTCAATGCCCCATATATTGAGCATTATTCTTGTAGCAAGTATTTTATATAATAGCTTAAATTGAAATGAACGAAATTGTGTCAATTGTTGTGACACATGTTTTTGTTGTTTTGGCACTCCAGCACTTTGGATTTGAAATGATACAATGACTGTCAGCTTTAATTTGAGGGTATTTTCATCCATATCGGGTGAACCGTTTAGAAATTACTGCACTTTTTGAACATAGTCCCATTGTAGGGGACAAAGTATTGGGACAAATTCACTTGTGTATTAGTGTCAAAAGTGTAGTATTTGGTCTCATATTGCTAGCATGCAATGATTACATTACGCTTGTGACTCTACAAACTTGTTGGATGCATTTTCTGTTTGTTTTGTTTGTGTTTCAGATAATTTTGTGCCCAATAGAAATGAAATATATTATTGTGTCATTTTGGAGTCACTTTTATTGTAAATAAGAATAAAATGTTTCTAAACCCTTCTACATTAATTTGGATGCTACCATGATTACGCATAGTCCTGATTGAATCGTGAATAGTGATGAGTGAGTAAGTTACACGCACAAATATCTTATCACCAAGATATTACAAGAATGGAAGGTTATAATTGTTTTGGGGGGGGTATGGTATTTGTGAAAGTGATGTTTTTTTTCACGCATGATTTGAAAAAGGATTCTCCTGGAGTTAGTAGAGCCAAGAATAAATATTTAAACTGCGATATTACTATATAATTAATCAGGGTAATCTTCTTGTAAATGGATAGGTTTTTCCCTCTCCACAGTTTCAAGATTCATTTTTTTAAATCAAAATTAGTTGCTTAACTTTTCCAGGATATGCACACCAAGCAAAGCAACTTCACCAACTGCCCATTTAATTGGGAGACCACATGGCAATTTATAGTTTCTTTTAGAGACCCAATCCATAATGTAACACTTTTTAGTCCAGAGAAATTGGAGAAGTTATCCAGGTCCTCAACGAGGCCCTTCAAGGTTGAAGATTGAGGACTCAAGATAACTTCAATCATTGGCCTATTGATACTCTTGTCTCTAATGCCTTAATTTTTAGCCCATTAATGTTATCTTTTAAAGCTAACAGTTCAATGGCCATAATAAATAGTTATGGTGACAGAAGGCAACCTTGTTTTACGCCTCTTGACAATTGAAAGTTCTCAGAGAAGTAACCATTTATTTATTATTTTACATAAAGGATTGTTGTACATTACTTTTACCCATCTTATGAGAGATTCTCCAAAATTGAGAATGTCTTCCACTCACAAAAACACATAGAAAGCTAACAGGAGGGGGAAAATTATATCCAAGATATACAGAATATTATTGATATTAGACACAGCCCACAAAATGGGTCACATACCTCTCAATCAGGGACTCAAAGTGCTCCACCAATATTTTTGGGGTATATTTAAACAATATGAGGTACCAGAGAACTACTTAAATTGACAACTATTTCTCATGGGACACTGAAACTTGCCAACCACCACATACAGACAACCACATAGGCTACATGCTTTCTGGAAACTCCCTCCCATTTATGAATTTTGACAAATATAGGAGATGCGCTCTCAAACTTTTATAACTGTGGACAGATCATTCTTCCTTTGTTTGTTATATAACACATTTGAATGGTCCTTATCATGGCTGCAAGTCTAAAACGTCCTGGTCACCGAAGGCATCAAGGGAGTGAAAGTTACATCAAATTTGGGCCCAGGACAATTGGACCACAGCACACTGTCCTATGCACTTGCATCTCTCCCATCTGACTGAAGCTTTCACCACAATCATGGCATCTGTATGGTTTCTCCTTGTGAGTCCCCCTCAAATGTCCTTTCATATGTGCATCCTGCCTGAACGCTTTCCCACAGACTGGGCAGACAAAGGGTTTCTCTCCTGTGTGAACCCTGATATGCTCTTTCAGATGACTCTTCACTTTGAAACCTTTCCCACAGAGGTGACAGCTGTGTGGTCTCTCCCCTGTATGAGTTGTCATGTGGTCTCCCAGACCATTCCTTGCTGGGAACCCTTTTCCACAGACATGGCAACGAAATCGCTCATACAAAGCACGTCTCTTCTTAAGTTCAGACAGCGTTCCTATATGTCTGAATGGTCTTCCTGTCTTTGTTTTCCGTTGCAGAGGGCCTCCAATCTCTGTTCCATGCATGTTTTCACTCGGAGCTGCAGAACAGTGTGCGTTTACTGCAAACATGAGCTGTGGGTCACTCGTTAGTACTCCATAGTCCTCTCCTCCATCAGGTTCTGTTTTAATGTGTTCCACTAGGGTGCTTGATAGATTATTAATCTCATTGTCCTCCACAATTTGGGTTTGGAAAAGGTGTGAGGGCCAAGGGTCCTGGACAAAATCACCTTTCACACAAGGAGGAGTGAACCCGAACTCTATGTTATGACCATGAGTCTCAGGCCCTTGCATTTGCTCTTCTCCCAGATTGGTCCTGAGGTCCTGTTCCTCTGTACTTTGTGTGAGCTCTGAACTTTCCCTCCTCCACTCCTGCTCAAGGGGAACCTCTTCTTCAGAGACATGGAGCTGCCTAGGGTCTGGAGGGAAGGACAGGCAAATAAATGTTATTCAATAGATAGACATTAATATTTTCAATGTTTAAAGACCAAGTGCGTTCAAAAATGTGATTTTCCTTTATTTTATATACACTGAGTGTACAAAACATTTAGAAACACCTTCCTAATATTGTGTTGCACTCCCCCTTTTGCCAATAGAACAGCCTCAATTCGTTGGGGAATGGACTCTACAAGGTGTCGAAAGCATTCCACAGGGATGCTGGCCCATGTTGACTTCAATGCTTGCCACAGTTTGCTAAGTTGGCTGGATGTATTTTGGGTGGTGGCCCATCCTTGATACACACGGGAAACTGTTGAGCGTAGGGCTGGGCGATATGGCCAAAATATCATATCATGGTATTTTTCAGATTTGACAGTATTTTATGTTTTTGATTAATAAAAAAAGTTCTACATTTGCTTTATGAGTAGTGCGTGACCCTAGGGTGGCAACACATATATTCTAAATTATTTAAATGGGTCTTTCTCCATTCGGATTGTTTTATACTGTTCAATTCAACTTCAACCTAAAATAATTTCCTGCATTTCCATCAATTTCTGCATTTCCTGCACTCATTTGAGATCATTTCCACGCTACCACGATATGGGCAAAAATACTAGGTGTTATTTTTAACCAAATGTTGCAATTGCAATTTAGATAAACACTTGGGTGAACTTTTGGAATCATGGAAATAGAATGTTTATTCTAATTCTATAGTTAGAATATAAATAATAGTGGGCACTTTCAATACAGTCTTGTTTGACATAAATGCCATGGATGAGTTATTGTGACAGGGTAGGAACCAAAGTGATGTACAGTGTTTCCTAGGGGACCCTATAATCTTTGGCTACATTAAATCTTTATTCATATAGCCAACATATTATTATACCTTTATTTCAACAAGGAACACAGACTGAGACCAAGGTCTCTTTTACAGCTGGGCCCTGCGTATACATGTTTACACACAGTTTAGGTACAATGATTAAGAAACTACACAAGACCAACAAAACGATCACAAATAACACAAAAAAATACAGCAACAGATTACATTTACACATAGGTTATTCCCCTAACAGCACAAGAACTTGCATTACCCGAAACAGTTACAATCAATACAAAAATCATCCAATAAATATTTAAAATGGGCAAGGGGGACAAGAGTCTCAAGTTTAGTCTGCAGGCTATTCCATAGGCAAGGAGCGTAACAGGAAAAGGCAGCCATACCCAACTCTGTTCATGCGTCGTCTATTCCTCTTCGAAGATACTGTTGCACAAACAACATGCTGATTTTAAGCCTCCACCAGTACTGGTATCAGGCTGTATTAGCTAGCTACGTTTGCACTGACTCAGTACTTAGCTAGCCAGCTAACACGAATTAGCTTAACTTGCTAAGAAAATACAAACTAGCTGTTTGCAGATGTAAGAAACACAAACTAATATTGTAATCATAGAACGCTTGTGGATTTATAATAAGATCAAAGTGGAAACAACATCGTTGTCATCAACATTGTTGTATGTGCTGCATTGACCATGCAGACTGAATGAAAGTGTCTCATGGTCAAGCAACAACAAATGCGCTCCTTGAGTGATGAGGTGGGACTAGGTCTGTGCGGAAAGCGGCATGGCGAGAGAGAGACCGGAGAGGGATGACTCAAGTACCAGAGTAAACTATAAAAATGGACATTACACACAGCGTATCACATTTAACAAACCAAACATTGAAATACCGTTATAGAAGGTAAAGTAAAAACCCAAACTGGTCCGTGCATAAATACCGGTATATAGTAAAATACTGTATACCGCCCAGCCCTAGTTGAGCGTGAAAAACTCAGCAGCGTTGCAGTTCCTGACACAAACCGGTGCACCTGGCACCGACTACCATACCCCGTTCAAACGCACTTCAATATTTTGTCTTGCCCATTCACCCCCTGAATGGCACACATACACAATAGGTTTGTGTCCAGAACTGCAATGATGCTGGGTTTCACGGTCAACAGCTTCCCGTATGTATCGGCAATGGTCCACCACCCAAAGGACATCCAGCCAACTTGACACAACTGTAGGAAGCATTGGAGTCAACATAGGCCAGCATCCCTGTGGAACACTTTTGAAACCAGGTCCATGACCTGACGAATTGAGGCTGTTCTGAGGGAGGGGGGGTAGGTAAGTGTATATTTCCACACTATGACGTTGGAATAATACTGTGAAATTATGAAAATGATGAATGCCTTTTTTAGTGTAAGAGCCATTTGAAAAGACTGCCGTAAATGTCACCATGCCGTAAATTAGTTAATAGACCAATAAGAAAGAGTTCCAAACCTCTCTGCCAATAACAGCTAGTTTTCAGTTTTACCCTCCCCACTCAGACCACTCCTAGTCAGTCCTAGCTAAATTATTGTTTGAGAAATTGCTCTTTCCTAAGAAGCTTTTTTGTTTGTTTCTTTAAGACCATTTATTTGAAAACAATCACAGAAAGGTACTTAACTGTTACCCAGAAATTATTTGATATTGGGATAAAAATGGCTACATTGGACCTTATGTAACAATGCATGCTTAATTACGAAAACCAAATCTTCCAACGATATTGGGTTCTAACATTTACATTTACATTTTAGTCATTTAGCAGACGCTCTTATCCAGAGCGACTTACAGTAGAGTTCTAGCAAGTTGATTGACCGGTAACAGGGGACAACTGACAAGTAAGGTGACAGACATTATAGGCTTGCAGCAAGCTAGCTATTACAAATACAGCCATTATTACTGGTCCAGGTTGCTGATCGGTGTTGTGAAGTAGGTAATGTTAAGCGTAGCACAGGATATTTTTGACCAATCTTTACTTGGCGATACTTCCTCAATTCCTTACTTGGAAGACAACATACAGTACCAGTCAAAAGTTTGGACACACCTACTCATTACAGGGTTTTTCTTTATTTTTACTATTTTCTACATTGTAGAATAATAGTGAGGACATCAAAACTAAGAAATAACACATATGGAATCATGTAGTAACCAAAAAAAGTGTTAAATCAAAATATTTTATATTTGAGATTCTAGAAAGTAGCCAGCCTTTGACAGCTTTGCACTCTCTTGGCATTCTCTCAACCACCTTCATGAGGTAGTCATCTGGAATGTATTTCAATTAACAGGTGTACCTTGTTAAGTTAATTTGTGGAATTGCTTTCCTTAATGCGTTTGAGCCTATCAGTTGTGTTGTGACAAGGTAGGAGGGTATACAGACGATAGCCCTATTTGGTAAAAAACCAAGTCCATATTATGTCAGGAACAGTTCAAATAAGCAAAGAAAAATGACAGTCCATCATTACTTTAAGACACGAAGGTCAGTCAATCCGGAACATTTCTAGAACTTCGAAAGTTTCTTCAAATGCAGTCGCAAAAACCATCAAGTGCTATGATGAAACTGGCTCTATTAGGACCGCCACAGGAAAGGAAGAGCCAGAGTTACCTCTGCTGCAGTTGATAAGTTCATTAGAGTTAACTGCAACTCAGATTGCAGCCCAATAAATGCTTCAGAGTTCAAGTAACAGACACATCTCAACTGTTAAGAGACGACTGAGTGAATCAGGCCTTCATGGTCGAATTGCTGCAAAGAAACCACTACTAAAGGACACCAATAAGAAGAAGAGACTTGCTTGGGCCAAGAAACACAAGCAATGGACACTAGACTGGTGGAAATCTGTCCTTTTGGTCTGATGAGTCCAAATTTGAGAATTTTTTGTTCCAATCATCGTGTCTATGTGAGACGCAGAGTAGGTAAACGGATGATCTCCGCATGTGTGGTTCCCAACATGAAGCATGGAGGAGGTGTGATGGTTCTTTGCTGGTGACACAGATTTATTTAGAATTCAAGGCACACTTAACCAGCATGGCTACCACAGCATTCTGCAGTGATAAGCCATCCCATCTAGTTTGCACTTAGTGGGACTATCATTTATTTTTCAACAGGACAATGACGCAAAACACACTTCCAGGCTGTGTAAGGGCTATTTGACCAAGAAGGAGAGTGATGGAGTGCTGCAACAGATCACACGACCTTAAACCAATTAAGACGGTTTGGGATGAGTTGGACCGCAGAGTAAAGGAAAAGCAGCCAACAAGACCTCAGCATATGTGGGAACTCCTTCAAGACTGTTGGAAAAGCATCTCAACCAGATGTAAACAAATTTGTGCACTAAATTTGAGAGAAATAGACTTTGTACATGGAAAGTTTCTGGGATCTTTTATTTCAGCTCATGAAACACGGGACCAACACTTTACATGTTGCGTTTTATATTTTTGTTCAGTGTATTATAAAGTCACCATTGTCCTCATGGTGAAATCCCTGAGCGGATTCCTTCCTCTCCGACAACTGAGTTAGGAAGGAAACCTGTATCTTTGTAGTGACTAGGTGTTTGTACACCATCCAAAGTGTAATGAATAACTTCACCATGCTCAAAGGGATATTCAATGTCTGCTTTTTTTATTTTTACCCATCTACCAATAGATGCGCTTCTTTGCGAGGCATTGGAAAACCTCCCTGGTCTTTGTAGTTTAATCTGTGTTTGAAATCCACTACTCAACTGAGGGACCTTACAGATAATTATACGTGTAGGGTACAGAGATGAGGTAGTCAGTCAAACATCCTGTTAAGTACTTATGTGTGAGTCCATGCAACTTATGTGACTTGTAAAGCACATTTTTGCCCCTTAACTTAAGTATAGTTTCCCGATAACAAAAGGGTTGAATACTTGTTGATTCAAGACATTTCAGCTTTTAAATGTTTTATTTGTAAAAATGTCAAAAAACATAATTCCACTTTGACATTATGGGGTATTGTGTGTAGGCCAGTAACACAAAATGTACATTTAATCCATTTTAAATTCAGGCTGTAAAACAACCAAATGTGGAAAAAGTCAAGGGGTGTGAATACATTCTGAAGGCACTGTTCCAGCCAGCTGGAACAATAATAACGTCTGACTAGGCCAGGGTTCCCCAACTGCCCTCCCGTGGGACGAATTTGGCCCGTAGGTGATTTTATTTCCCCGCCCCCCCAAGTTTTCAGTGCAAAAACTTTACTTTTTTTTTTTTTTAAATTGTTGGACATAACCTTAAATATGTTCCAAAGTATTACCCCGCATAATACAAACACTAGTATGTGGACACTCCTTCAAATGAGGCTATTTCAGCCACAGGTGTATAAAATCAAGCACACAGCCATGCAATCTCCGTAGACAAACATTGGCAGTAGTATGGCCTTACTGAAGAGCTCAGTGACTTTCAACGTGGCACCGTCATAGGATGAGTGCCTATGAGTGCCTTTACGCGCAACATTTGGTTGCGCGTAAAAGTAGTCTTTCCTCTGTTGTAACACTCACTACCGAGTTCCAAACTGCCTTTGGAAGCAACGTCAGCAAAATAACTATTCGTCGGGAGCGTCATGAAATCGGTTTCCATGGCCGAGCAGCCGCACACAAGCCTAAGATCACCATGCACAATGCCAAGCGTTGGCTGGGGTGGTGAAAAGCTTGCCGCCAATAGACTCTGGAGCAGTGGAAAAGCGTTCTCTGGAGTGATGAATCGCGCTCCACCATCTGTCAGTCCAATGGACGAATCTGGGTTTGGCGGATGCCAGGAGAACGCTACCTCCCCAAATGCATAGTGCCAACTGTAAAGTTTGGTGGAGGAGGAATAATGGTTTGGGTTAGGCCCCTTAGTTCCAGTGAAGGGAAATGTTAACACTATAGCATACAATGACATTCTAGAGTCAAAACGATTCTGTGCTTCCAACTTTATGGCAACAGTTTGGGGAAGGCCCTTTCCTGTTTCAGCATGACAATGCCCCCGTGCACAAAGCGAGGTCCTGTTTCAGCATGACAATGCCTCCATGCACAAAGCGAGGTCCATACAGAAATGGTTTGTCGAGATTGGTATGGATGAACTTGACTGGCCTGCACAGAGCCTGACCTCAACCCCATCTTACACCTTTGGGTTGAATTGGAATGCCGACTGCGAGCCAGGCGTAATCACCCAACACCAGTGCCCAACCTCACTAATGCTCTTGTGGCTGAATGGAAGCCCCTGCAGCAATGTTCCAACATCTAGTGGAAAGCCTTCCCAGAAGAGTGGAGGCTGTTATAACAGCAAAGGGGGGACTAACTCCATATTAATGCTCATGATTTTGGAATGAGATGTTCGACGAGCCGGTGTCCACATACTTATAGTCATGTAGTGTATATGTGATCGTACACAAATGTACAAAAGCAAAGTTTGAAATGATTATGTTTTAGTCAAGTATTATCTGTTTGGGCTTCTTGCTGTCAAGTTGCAATCTACAAATGATTTGTAATTAAGTTCCGGCCCCCTGACCAACAATCGGCCCGCGGCTGAATTCAGTTGATGATCCCTGACCCTGGGGACGATATTTTTAATCATAGCAAGCATCGCGAGGGCAGTGACAGAGAGTAGACTACAAGCCAGTCAAAACAGTACATTGAAATAGACGCCGTTACAAACCTGCTCTATGTAACTTGACTTGAGGTTTAATGACCATATCCAACATTTTCTGTAAACGTTCGTTCTCTTCCTTCGAACGGGTGATTTCTTCTTGATACTCCACTATCGTCTTTTCAACTACTCCAAATATCTCTACAGCAGCCGCTGTCAATCGCTCGCGCAGAAACATATTGAGCAATTGCATTTTTGACATATTGTAAATACACTGTTGCTTGTATTTTATTTGCAAGGTAAATAAATTGAAAGCTTTTTTTTTTTTTATCCTTGTGAAATGTGCCAGTCCGAGAGCCCGGAAGTAAACACTGCTAACTCTACTATTTTACAGTGCATTCACGGCAACCCAATACCGCACTATATCGCCACCTGTTGTCCGGAGTGGAAACGAAGTATTTTTATTTTTTATTTAACCTTTATTTAACTAGGCAAGTCAGTTAACAATGCCCGCCTACCAAAAGGCAAAAGGCTTTCTGCGGGGATAGGGGCTGGGATTAAAAATAAAAGATCAAATAAAATAGGACAAAACACACATCACGACAAGAGAGACACCACAACACTACATAAAGAGAGACCTAAGACAACAACATAGCATGGCAGCAACACATGGGAACACAGGATGGTAGCAACACAACAAGACAACTACATGGTAGCAACACAACATGGCAGCAGCACAACATGGTAGCAGCACAAAACATGGTACAAACATCGACAAGGTTTCTTCGACTTCCATTTCTCCTCCTGTCTTTGATCCGGCTTACACTTTTCTACCATTCTTCTTCAACTAAACCATCTCCCCCTTTTTTTTTTTTTTTTTTACCAATTCAACTTCATCCTCTTCCTTCCTCTCTCTCTTCGACCTCTGCCCCTCTCTCTCCATTCTTTCTCCGTAATCCAAGTATACGTCTCCTTTTTGGTTAAAATGTTCAGCACAGACAGACTCTCAAATCGCTATTTCTTTCAAACCCACCACCCAGACAGGAACTTGTGCTGCACCCTGGCTATTGGTTAACATTTTGGTAGCTCCAAAGACAGTAAGAACCTCTCTGATCACTGTCCTAGTACTGCATGACTAGGTATCCCCCTTTCCCTAATGTGAAGCCAGCTGAATAGATAGTTGAATCCTGATTCAGTGTATTATAATGGCATGACTTTGAACTGTTTGAAACAAACTAAACCAGTGCATGCAGACATGTTGAACAGCATGATGTCTGTCTGTCCAGTTGCTAGTGAAGAACCTGCAGTTTGAGGATGGGAAGATGATCGCAGCGGCAAGGTACTTCAGCTCCGGGAGCTGCGCTTCTGTGGAGCTCACTGAGGAGGAGAAGGCCTTCGCTGAGCAAATGAGGGTAAGAAAATAAAAAAGTACTAACACTTTATTATTGAATCTATCTGTCTTACACTGATTTTTCAGCTAATTTGAACAAGGTTGTAAATGTAAATGTTTATCTCTCACCTTAACCCTTGATAAACTGACTCCAGACCAGTGTTTACAGTGTTGTCCTGTCCCATTGACAGGGTGTGTGGAAGAGCATCCTGACTAACGTGGATGCCATCGAGGACTCCACTGACTTCTTCAAGTCTGGGGCTGCTTCTATGGACGTGGTCAGGTAAACAACACACCAGCATGGACATCTAAAAGGTCGAAGGGTGCAAGTCAATGGGTTTTAGACAGTACACCAAGTGGGAAATGTTTTTTCTATCAATGATTACGATGAAAAGGGAAACGCATTACAGCAGCTGGAGTTGAACGCCACCTCTTCCCCATTCACCACTCCCTTCATCCATACCTCACCTCTACCATCTCCTTCACCCCTACCACCTCATTCATCCCTACCTCACCCCTACCACCTCATTCATCCCTACCTCACCTCTACAACCTCCTTCATCCCTACCACCTCCTTCACCCCTACCACCTTCTTCCCTCCTACCTCACCCCTACCAACTCCTTCACCCCTATCAACTCCCTTCACCCCTACCACTCCCTTCATCACTACCTCACCCCTACCACCTCCTTCATCACTACCTCACCCCTACCACCTCCTTCATCACTACCTCACCCCTACCACCTCCGTCATCACTACCTCACCCCTACCACCTCCTTCATCACTACCTCACCCCTACCACCTCCTTCATCACTACCTCACCCCTACCACCTCCGTCATCACTACCTCACACCTACCAACTCCTTCACCCCTATCAACTTCTTCACCCCTACCTCACCCCTATCAACTCCCTCACCCCTACCACTCCCTTCACCCCTACCACCTCCTCCTTCCCTGCCTCACCCCTACCACCTCCTTCATCCCTGCCTCACCCCTACCACCTCCATCCCTGCCTCACCCCTACCACCTCCTTCATCCCTGCCTCACCCCTACCACCTCCATCCCTGCCTCACCCCTACCAAATCCTTCATCACTACCTCACCCCTACCATCTCCTACATCCCTACCACCTCCTACATCCCTACCTCACCCTTACGTCATTCATCCCTACCTCACTCCTACCACCTCCTTCATCACTCTCACCCCTACCACCTCCTTCATCACTACCTCACCCCTACCACCTCCTTCATCACTACCTCACCCCTACCATCTCCTACATCCCTACCTCACCCCTACCACCTCCTACATCCCTACCTCACCCCTACCACCTCCTTCATCCCTAACTCACCCCTACCACCTCCTTCATCACTACCTCACCCCTACCATCTCCTACATCCCTACCTCACCCCTACCACCTCCTTCATCCCTACCTCACCCCTACCACCTCCTTCATCACTACCTCACCCCTACCATCTCCTACATCCCTAACTCACCCCTACCACCTCCTACATCCCTACCTCACCCCTACAACCTCCTTCATCCCTACCACCTGTTTCACCCCTACCACCTTCTTCCCTCCTACCTCACCCCTACCAACTCCTTCACCCTATCAAATTCTTCACCCCTACCTCACTCCTATCAACTCCCTCACCCCTACCACTCCCTTTACCACTCCCTTCATCCCTACCTCACCCCTACCACCTCCTTCATCCCTGCCTCACCCCTACCACGTCTTTCATCCCTGCCTCACTCCTACCACCTCCTTCATCCCTGCCTCACCCCTACCACCTCCTTCATCCCTACCTCACCCCTACCACTCCCTTCACCCCTACCACTCCCTTCATCCCTACCTCACCCCTACCACCTCCTTCATCCATGCCTCACCCCTACCACGTCTTTCATCCCTGCCTCACCCCTACCACCTCCTTCATCCCTGCCTCACTCCTACCACCTCCTTCATCCCTGACTCACTCCTACCACCTCCTTCATCCCTGCCTCACCCATACAACCTACTTCATCCCTACCTCACCCCTACAACCTCCTTCATCACTATCTCACCCCTACCACCTCCTTCATCACTATCTCACCCCTACCACGTCTTTCATCCCTGCCTCACCCCTACCACCTCCTTCATCACTATCTCACCCCTACCACCTATTTCATCCCTACCACCTCCTTTGCTTCCCTCCCTCCCTCCCTCTCGCTCTCCACACCCTCTCACCCCCCACCTTTCCCTAGCCCCCCCCCCCCCCCCCCCCCCCATCTCCCCCTCTCTCTGCAGTAAGTAAATAACTCCAAAGCATACATAAAATTAGACGTTGATGAAAAAGTATGATATTTTACTTCTGGTACAACAAAGTTAATCCTATGTTATGTTGTCAGGCTGGTGGAGGAGGTGAAGCTGAGGGCCAGTGGGTGTCAGCTGCAGAATGAGGATGTGTACATGAACACCACCTTCCAGGACTTCATCCAGATGTGTGTGAGGAAGCTCCGAGGGGAGGACGACGAGGAGGAGCTGGTCGTTGACTACGTAAGAGTCACCATCATCATCGTCATTATTACTATGATCCCCTATCTTCATCATTATCATAACCATCATCATCATTATTACCACCAGAATCAGCATTATCCTCAATACTCTAATCTAATGTAGGCCGTTAGGAACAGGAGTGAAACTTTGGAGGGCGTTCCAGTTCTTATTTCAGTCTCCTGCGTTAGTAACATGATCACTAAGGAAGAACACAACAAGCCTTGAAAGGCCTTTGGATTAGGTAGAATAATGTAAATGTCCTGTAATCAGGTGGAGAAGAACATCAACAACATGACCATCCGGATGCCCCACCAGCTCTTCATCAACGGGGAGTTTGTGGACGCAGAGGGAGGGAAGACCTACAAGACCATCAACCCCACAGATGGAACAGTAGGGAGCTAGCTTTCACCTGTCCATTAATGTCTGATCCATGGTTTTCCTAAAGTTCTTAATAACTTGATCTGCTCGCACAAATTTGGTTTGTCTCAGACGATGACAAATTAAGTGACTATATCACTCTTACAGTATGTGTGTTTGTGTGTGTGTGTGTGTGTTTCCCATCTCTCTCGCTCTCTCTTTAGGCTATTTGTGATGTGTCTTTAGCTCAATCCAGTGACGTGGACCGAGCTGTAGCGGCCGCCAAGGAGGCGTTCGAGGAGGGAGAGTGGGGAAAGATAAATCCCAGAGACAGAGGCAGACTCCTATATAAGTCAGTCTAATAGAAACCAGCATGTAAAATAGCAACCTATTATAGCGCAGTACTTTTAACCTGGGTCCATAGGGAATAGGGCCCATAGGTTCCATATCAAATAGGGCTCCATTTCTGATGCAACACAAGACCCAGGCACATATAATAATACAGGTGGTCTTTGAAACATTCAAATGCAGGCAACTATACAAGGCATTCAACCATGTATCGCTGGGTCTATAAGATACACAGGATAATATATAGATGTTTTTTGAAGACGTACGTGAGGTCACACTTCACTTTTTGATTTGTGTAATATTTTCCGTTAAGGTGCATTTTCCAGTGTTAAATTACTAACGCGTTGCTGTAGCAGATGTTTAAATGAAACTATTTAACCCTTCACTGCCCCCTACAGGCTAGCTGACCTGATGGAGGAGCACCAAGAGGAGTTAGCCACTATAGAGTCCATGGACTCTGGGGCCGTATACACACTGGCCTTGAAGACCCATGTGGGCATGTCCATCCAGACCTTCCGCTACTTCGCTGGCTGGTGTGACAAGATCCAGGTGAGAGAGTGGGGGATATCACAACATTGTCCATATTGCCCACTGTTTTTCATTTTGTGCAACAAAGAAGCAGATGCTTTAAAGATCCAATGCAGCTGTTTTTATCTCAATATCACATCATTTCTGGGTAACAATTAAGTACTTTAATTATTAAATGGTCAAAAAGAAACAAAAATAGGTTCTTAATAAAGGGCAATTTCTCAAGCAAGAATTTAGCTAGGACTGTCTGGGAGTGGTCTGAGTGGGGAGGGAAAACTGGAAATGAGCTGTTATTGGAAGACCGGTTTGAAACTCTTTCTTATTGGTCTATTAACTCATTTACCACATGGCGATGTCACCATCGAAGGCCAAAACTCCATCCCACCAAAACAGGCTGAAATGTCAGGCAGTCTTTTGAAACAGCTTGTACACTAAAACATCATTATCCTAATTTTCACAATATTATTCTAACAACCTCATAGTGTGGAAATATATATAAAACACTGGAAAATCACGTTTCTGACTGCATTGGGCCTTTAATTAAAGACTTGTTACCTACTCTGAATACCACAGGTAAGGGGCCAGTCGTTCTACAAGGATGATGGCCCATGTTGACACCAAAAATCCTTCTTTAACCTGTCTCCTTCCCTTCATCTACACTGATTTAACAAGTGACATCAATAAGGGATCATAGCTTTCACCTGGATTCACCTGATCCGTCTATGTCAAGGAAAGAGCAGGTGTTCCTAATGTTTTGTACACTGTCGTGTCTTTGGCTATGCCAGATTAATTGCTATGCTATTCTATAAAATAATTTCTCCGTAATTAATATTACCTGATTGAACTAATCAGGTAAATGTAATTAACTAGAGAGGGACACCACAAAATAATATTTATAGAGCTGTTATCTTCCGAATAAACTCTTAAAGATTTAGTAATATTTTATATCCATAGCAGTCACATTAATCGTAATTTTATTCAGTCTCATCTGAAAGTGGTAAATCCTTGGTTATCTGCAAGAATCCTGGCTAACAAGTTGAATCAGCAATACAAAATTGGGTTTAATTATTTATTTACTAAATACCTAACTAATCACACAGAAACACACATACACAATTAAATCATAACTTGATTACAAAGTGCCGTCATAAAGAAAAACGTCCCTAGCGGGCGGAATAGATATGACAGCTTGTTACACAAAGGGAAGGGGCGGGATTTTAGTGAAAGAGCGGGAGACTGGAACATAGGCGAGCTGTGCTATCGTAAATACAGTATCTTATGCATTCTAAATTACCGCCCATTTGAAAAAGGAAAATGCAATAAATATTTACTCTGAGCTGCGCTTCAGTAGGTTGGTGGTAGATGGAAGACCGTATCGCCAACCCGAGTCCTCTGTCCTTTGAAGAATGTCTCTGGTGGTCACTGGATACGTTGGAGTAATGTCGTGTGTAGTAGACGGGATACTCTGACTGTCCTTCCTAACCTACGTTTGTAGCAGCTGTTGCTAACTCAACGGCTAGGAGGTATCACTTCTGTAGTGAATATGAGTTCAAAGTTCATACCATTTACAACCAAAGTCCATGCTGATGTTGGCTTAGTTCTGTAGTTATTATCTGAACCATTCTGACATCGGATCGTCATCCTAAATGTACCCGGAACAGGAAGTTATATTTTTGTCAATGGCTTTTATAGTGGAGGGAGAGGGGTGTGTCTGAAAAGTTTATAACCCATGTCTCTTCACAGGGGCGGGCCCCTAGTTGAGCAGAAGCCCAAATTTATGAAAATCCAAATCTCTCATTTGGAAGCTAAAATTACATTTAATCTCTTCACAAATAATTTCATATTCAAACATTTGAATTAAACAACAATTCCATGTGAATCCGATACCTCTGACGTTTAGACTTTCCACAGTAGAGTTTATGTCATTCTATCATTGATGAGAATGTGTCAGAGGGCAACCGAACTGACATAATATACCTTAAGTATCACCGCATATGTTCAGTTGGTCGGATTACCAGAATATAGTTCATTTCCCCCCACTTCTGATGTTCCCAGAATCTCTATGTTAACCAAGGGGTTTTCTTATGTCACATCAGTTATAGTAGGGAGAGGGAAAAGGGGGGGAAAGAGGTATTTATGACTGTCATAAACCTACCCCTAGGCCAACGTCATGACAACACTCAGTGTATATGTTTATAAGGCAATATAACACTCACTTTATAAGCTTCTAATTATTCTTCTGGGTTATTGTTGTAGTGTTATTTGGATTGTAATATGAATTTGTTCTGATATTTCTAGATTTTTAAATTATTATTTTGACATTCTACTGCATTGTTGAGGAACTGGCAACTCAAGCAATTCGCTGCACCCGCTATAACATCCACTTAACTTTCTATGCGACCAAGAAACTTAGATTTGATTTGATGTTTAAGTTTATGTTCATGATCAGTGACTGTCTCCTTCTACAGGGCTGCACCATCCCCATCAACCAGGCCCGACCCAATCGCAACCTTACCTTCACCAAGAAAGAACCAATCGGGTGAGATACACCAGCCACATGCAAATACACAGCCAATCAATTTTTGGGTCAAAACAAGATTTTGAGAATAAGCATATTTGTCATTTTAACTCTCAGAGTGTGTGCTATCGTAATTCCCTGGAACTACCCTCTCATGATGTTGGCCTGGAAAACAGCTGCCTGTCTGGCTGCTGGTAACACTGTGGTCCTCAAACCTGCCCAAGTAAGGAGCATTACAATCCCATTCATATGTTTTCACTAAAGAGGGGAACAAAGGGATATTGTAAAATGTTCTGTACTGTACTGTGCACTAGGGGGCAGTGCACTGGTGTCCAGACACTAAATTGTATACTGTACAGAAAATGTTTGATGCCATTCCATTTGCTCCGTTCCAGCTATTATTATGAGCCGTCCTCCCCTCAGCAGCCTCCACGGGTTTCAACCCCTTCTCCAATGGAGCATTTAGTTTGCGTGATCCATTTGAACGTTTTGAAAAGCGATATGGCAACATTTACTATTAAATCTGTACCCTGTACAGCCAGAAGACTGGCCACCCCTCAGAGCATGGTTCCTCTCTAGGATTCTTCATAGATTCCAGCCTTCTAGGGAGTTTTTCCTAGTCACCGTGCATTTCCCTCTGCATTGCTTGCTCTTTGGGGTTTTAGGCTGGGTTGCTGTAAAGAACTTTTTGACAACTGCTAATGTAAAATGGACTTTATATAATACATTTGATTGATTGGCCTATGGGGTTTAGCCAACTCCTGACTATTGTTAGCGTGTCCTTCAATAAAGTTACAGAAGCAGTCTTTTTACAGGGGTACAACTGATTTCAATCCATTTGATACAGTATGCCTGAGATACCTGCATTTGTCAAGGTATATGAATTGCCTAAAGCTAGCATGTTCAATCATTTTGGTTGTGTGTATATTTCTATGGTCCCTAGGTGACTCCACTGACAGCAGTGAAGTTTGCTGAATTGGCTGCGAGGGCAGGATTCCCCAAGGGAGTGATCAACATCCTCCCTGGATCAGGTAAACATGCCTTTCTGTTTTTGATCGTTGTTTTATACAGATGTTCATATCAAAAGAGTTGCGCCTATCTTTTCTTTACACACCTGGTTTTTGGCTGCATCTCAGTTGTCCTCTCACCCCCTGCAATAGAGAACCTGGGAAGGTGCACAATGTTTTCCCAGATGACTGAAAAGTTGACTTATAGGAGATACAAGGTTTTGTTGTGATGCTGACGGTGTGCTGGTTCCTCTTCTGCTGTCTGTCAGGTGCTCTGGTGGGCCAGCGTCTGTCCGACCACCCGGACGTCCGGAAGCTTGGCTTTACTGGCTCCACTGAGATAGGGAAACACATCATGAAGAGGTGAGTGGTCACTGTTGTTGTGGCAACCTCAGTACAGAGAGGTCATGACTTTAGGTTCTGGGTGGTTGGCCATGACTTTGGCTGATAATAGCATACTGTTTATGTGTATGTAGTACAGCAGTGGTCACCAACCTTTTCTGAGTCAAAATCACTTTGAGTCAAAATTCAAGCCAAGATCTACCGCTCAGATTATTATTATTTTTTACATGACTTAAAACCCCGCTAACATGCTGACTACCCCGCTAACATGCTGACTACCCCGCTAACATGCTGACTACCCCGCTAACATGCTGACTACCCCGCTAACATGCTGACTACCCCGCTAACATGCTGACTACCCCGCTAACATGCTGGCTACCCCGCTAACATGCTGACTACCCCGCTAACATGCTGACCACCCCGCTAACATGCTGACTACCCCGCTAACATGCTGACTACCCCGCTAACATGCTGACTACCCCGCTAACATGCTGACCACACCGCTAACATGCTGACTACCCCGCTAACATGCTGACCACACCGCTAACATGCTGACCACACCGCTAACATGCCGACCACACCGCTAACATGCCGACTACCCCGCTAACATGCCGACCACACCGCTAACATGCCGACCACACCGCTAACATGCCGACCACACCGCTAACATGCCGACTACCCCGCTAACATGCCGACCACACCGCTAACATGCCGACCACACCGCTAACATGCCGACCACACCGCTAACATGCCGACTACCCCGCTAACATGCCGACTACCCCGCTAACATGCCGACCACACCGCTAACATGCCGACCGCCCCGCTAACATGCCGACCACCCCGCTAACATGCCGACTACCCCGCTAACATGCCGACTACCCCGCTAACATGCCGACCACACCGCTAACATGCTGACTACATTATTGCACCCACACTGCTCGCGCGCACCAACGAGCGTCTGCATTGCCAAGCGTTAAAATAGAAGTCAGTTCTATTTGTGACGCTGAGTCCTGCCTCTCCCATCTCCTCATTGGTTTAGACAAGCTGATACCCATGTGCCATCTCCTCATTGGTTATACGTGTGTGACTGAAAGACGAACGGAGGTCGGTGGTGGTAATACACCTTATGAAAGTTAGTTGCCAATCGCAATGTACAGTCCAAACAATAAAAAGCCTGGAAGGAGGAGAGATGACAAGAAATGATTCGGTTGACAGTTTTATGTGTGGATTTATTGTCGGAGTAGAGGACCTTGTGTAAATAGGACAAATTAGCTAGCAACTGCAAGCTAGCTAGCTAAATTGCTATAAATGTTTAATGCTTTTTGACCTGTCCCCAAATTAATATAATTAGTTCAGAGTTTGTTTTGATATTTTAACCTGCGTGTCGTGATCGCGTTTGGTGTGGGGGGGCAAAATCAAATTGTGCACGATGGCGCATGTGCGCGGCCGGTTTGGGTACGGTGTAATAGGTCGATATCCATGCCCCCGCTGAAATCGAATTAGCATAATCAAAAACTCCCAAAATGGGAACACTTTGCCTTCCCGGCGTTAGGGCTGCTGAATAAAGTGCAGCTACCGTCAACAGCGCGAAACAAATAAAAAAAATAGGAATGCCTAAGGCCTTAACAGAAATGTTTTGTGATCAACTAGGAATGGCTTGGAGATCGACCAGTTTATCGCGATCCACTGGTTGGTGACTACTGTAGTGCAGTATGTGTGTGTTTGTGTATTAACACCTGTTTTTGTGCGTTCCTCTATCTCAGCTGTGCAGTCAGTAATGTGAAGAAGGTGTCCCTAGAACTGGGGGGTAAATCTCCACTCATCATCTTTAGTGACTGTGACATGGACAAGGCCGTTCGCATGGTCAGTGGGCCTTCAATTCAATGCTGGTCACTACATAACATTAATACAAAAATATGTATATCAAAGAATATAAAATATGAATATTTCAGAATATTGTAAGGCATCAATTTCACTGTATTTATTTGTGTATTTTAGGGAATGAGCGCTGTATTCTTCAACAAGGGAGAGAACTGCATTGCAGCAGGCAGACTCTTTGTGGAAGAGAACATCCATGACCAGTATGTCAAGAGAGTGGTACGTGTCTCAATGCTAACTTAGTCAACCGCTCGCTACCTTATCTCACAGCGCTATGCTAACTTAGCCACCCGCTCGCTACCTTATCTCACAGTGCTATGCTAACTTAGCCACCGCTCGCTACCTTATCACACAGGGCTATTCTAACTCAGCCATCCGTTAACTTATCTCACAGAGCTGTGCTAACTTAGCCATCCTCTTCCTTATCACTTCTGTCATCATGAAGTGCTTTGAGAGGCTAGTTAAGGCTCATATCACCTCACCTCTATCTTACCTGACACCCTAGACCCACTTCAAATAGGTCCAGAGACGATGCAATCGCCATCGCACTGCACACTGCCCTATCCCATCTGGACAAGAGGAATACTTATGTAAGAATGCTGTTCATTGACTAGAGCTCAGCCTTCAACACCATAGTACCCTCCAAGCTCATCATTTAGCTCGGGGCCCTGGGTCTGAGCCCCACCCTGTGCAACTGGGTCCTGGACTTCTTGACGGGCCGCCCCCAGGTGGTGGTCTTGGGAAAAAGGTAGGAAACAACACCTCCATTATGCTGATCCTCAACACAGGGGCCCCACAAGGGTGCGTGCTCAGCCCCCTCCTGTACTCCCTGTTCACCCATGGAGGCATGCGTGGCCACGCAGTCAACTCAATCATCAAGTTTACAGACAACACAACAGTTGTAGGCCTGATTACCAATGACAAGACAGCCTACAGGGAGGAGGTGAGGGCCCTGGCGGAGTGGTGCCAGGAAAATAGCCTCTCCCTCAATGTCAACAAAATGAAGGAGCTGATCGTGGACTCCGGGAAGCAGCAGAGAGAGCATGCCCCTATCCACATCGGCGGGGCCACAGGAGAGAAGGTGAAAAGCTTCAAGTTCCTCGGCGTACACTGACGATCTGAAATGGTCCTTCCAATGGTGAAGAAGGTGCAACAGCGTATCTTCAACCTCAAGAGGCTGAAGAAATTTGGCTTGGCCCCTAACACCCTCACAAACTTTTACAGATGCACACCGCCTGGTACGGCAACTGGACTGCCCGCAACTGTTGGGCTCTCCAGAGAGTGGTGCGGTCTGCCCAACGCATCACCGGGGGTACACTGCCTGCCCTCCAGGACACTTACAGCACCCGATGTCACTGGAAGGCCAAAAAGATCATCAAGGACATCAACCACCCAAGCCAAGGTCTGTTCACCTCGCTACCATCCAGAAGGCGAGGTCAGTACAGGTGCATCAAAGCTGGGACCGAGAGACTGAAAAACACCTCAAGGCCATGAGACTGTTAAATAGCCATCATTAGCCGGCTACCACCCGGTTATTCGACAGTTTACCTTAGAGGCTGCTGCCCTATATACACATAGACATGGAATCACTGGTCACTTTAAAATGGAACACTAGTCACTTTAATAATGTTTACATACTACTGCTTTACTCATTTCATATGTATATACTGAATTCTATTCTACTTTATTTTAGTCAATGCCACTCCTACATTGCTCGTCCTAATATTTATATATTTCTTATTTCTTTTACATTAGATTTGTGTGAATTGTTAGATACTACTGCACTAGAGCTAGGAAAACAAACATTTCACTACACCTGCTAAATATAAATATCATCTGCTAAATATGTGTATGTGACCAATACAATTAGATTTGAATCTCACAGTGCTATGCTAACTTAGCCATCTGCTAACTACCTCATCTCAGGTGGAGGAGGTTAAGAAGATGAAGATCGGAGATCCTCTGGACCGCTCCACAGACCACGGACCCCAGAACCACAAGGCCCACATGGACAAGCTGGTGGAGTACTGCCAGACAGGCGTGAGGGAAGGCGCCACTCTGGTGTATGGGGGAAAACAGGTCTCCCGCCCAGGTTAGACTTATTTTTTTAGTTCATAGCGCTGTAGATTTGACTAATATTAGCTGTGAGGCAGAGTTAGGGGCAAATGTCACTCCAATTCCAGTCCGTTCAGAAATGGAATTGGATGTCATACTGTGACCATTTGTGGTGTTACCATTTCTCAGTTCAAGGGATGACTATCAGCTACAAAATGACTAAAATAGTAAATAAGTTGTTTACTATATCTTTCCCTGTGGTACCTTTCTCCAGGATTCTTCTTTGAGCCCACCATCTTCACCGATGTCCAGGACCACATGTTCATTGCTATAGAGGAGTCGTTTGGCCCCGTCATGATCCTCTCCAAGTTCAAGAGCGGGTCAGTGTTTGCCATTGTCAGATGGGTGCCCTGTGTGGTTCAGCTGACCCCAGAACACTTACATACCTGAGTCGGCATGGGTTTCAAATCTTGTGCATTGCTCCTCTGACTAGCTCTCCTCCGACCTTTCTCGACCTCTCTGTTCATCCCTTTCTCTCTCTCTCAAGGGATGTGGACGAGGTTCTGCGGAGGGCCAATGCCACTGAGTATGGCCTGGCATCAGGAGTGTTCACCCGTGACATCAGCAAGGCGCTGTATGTCAGCGAGAAGCTCAACGCCGGCACCGTCTTTGTCAACACCTACAACAAGACGGACGTGGCTGCTCCCTTCGGCGGCTTCAAGCAGTCCGGCTTTGGCAAAGACCTGGGTAAGACCTGCTGATTCTGGGACATTGTTTCCACACAGGTTAGATTAATCATAGAAACCCACATGGAAAAATACTACAGTTTACTATAGAATACAACAGTACTTACTATAGAATTCTCTAGTAAACTGTAGAATACTATAGTAAACACAGCAAAAACACTACACTTTATTAACTATAGTAAATACTATAGTATTTCATTTGTATATACCCTATATACCCTGCTGATTCCCCAATATCCCAATTTGTGCCACCCATAAGTGAGAAACCTACATGCTAACTATAGACCATATTGTGTTCCCTACAGGTTATAGAAATAGGGCAGAAGCTCTGCAGGTTCAGTCCTACCTACCTACAGGTTATGGAAAATTAGCTCTTTTAGTATTTCTCCAGTAGGTTTCCTCAAAGAGAAAGCCTCCACTTCTATATCAAAAATAATAAAACTAAAACACTGTTGTAAATACTCCAGTAATATTGGCAAAACACTACAGTAAATACTATATAGTATGTATACCATAGTATACTATAGTATTTTTTCATGTGGGAGTAGAATTACTAGAATGGGAAAAGTCCAAAGATGCATTTTCTAGGAATGCCAATTCAATTGCATGTATAGCCTGTCTCAACATCACTGGCTTTCTCCAACAGGACAAGAGGCTCTTAACGAATACCTGAAGACCAAGGCTGTCACTGTAGAGTACTAAATATACAGCTCTGTAAAAAATTAACAGACCACTGCAAAATTATCAGTTTCTCTGGTTTTACTATTTATAGGTATGTTTTTGGTTAAAATGAACATTTTTATTTTATTCTATAAACTACTGACAACATTTCTCCCAAATTCCAAATAAAAATATTGTAATTGAAGAGCATTTATTTGCAGAAAATTTGAATTATCAAAATAACAAAAAGATGCAAAGATGCAAATAAAGGCTCTAAATGACAATATTTTTATTTGGAATTTGGGAGAAATGTTGTCAGTAGTTTATAGAATAAAACAAAAAATTTAATTTTAACCAAACACATACCTATAAATAGTAAAACCAGAGAAACTGATAATTTTGCTGTGGTCTGTTAATTTTTTACAGAGTTGTATATAGAGAGATGTGTGGTAGCTACCCACTGGGCACAGACGTCAGTTCAACATCTAGTTTTGATTTACATTTGGTTGAGTTGTCAACTAACGTGAATTCAACCCCAAAAATTCACCATGTCATTGGATTTAGGTTAAAAGTTTGGTTAAAAAAAAACATTCAGTTTTTGCCTATCCAATCATTTTTTTCTTGTTGATTCAACGTTAACACATTATTATATATTTTTTTTTAAATGGCTTGGAAACAATGTTGATTCCAAACAGTTTTTGCCCAGTGGGTATTCTCTCTTTATAATCAGACCATATGTCACTAAGCAAATTCCTGAACTAAATGTGAATGATAGACGAGGCAGAAAGGAAACGTAATACCTCCACATGCCCTGATGAACAATTCATCTTGTAATTCAGTCTTTCTGAAATGTGATTAACCCTCTAATATTTCTTAGTGCTGTTTAGCACAATTACTTACGAAATGTAATATTTTTATGGATGAGAAATACCATGTGAAATGATATCCCCCTCTTAGAAATAAGAAATATTCACGGTATGGTGTAGCAGTTGGTCAACACTGGTAAATCTACCAACAATGTTTGAAAATGTCAACACCAGTGGTTCCCTTTTATAGTCTTGTACCTCTTCAAACATTCAACATCCAGCTGTGTACCCCCTCTAGCACCAGGGTCAACGCACTCTCAAATGTTGTTTTTTGCCATCATTGTAAGCCTGCCACACACACACTATACAATACATTTAACATAAGAATGAGTGTGTATTTTGTCACAACCTGGCTCGTGGGAAGTGACAAAGAGCTCTTACAGGACCAGGGCACAAATAATAATATAATAATCAATAATTTTGGTCTTTATTTAACCATTTTACATATAAAACTTTATTTGTTCATCAAAAATGGTGAATGACTCACTACAGGTTCATGAGAAGGGTGGCTTGAAAGGATGCACATAACTCTGCAATGTTAGGTTGTATTAGAGAGTGTCTTAAATAATTTTCCACACAGTCTGTGCCTGTATTTAATGTTCATGGTAGTGAGGGCTGAGAATCCACTCTCACATAGGTACGTGGTTGCAAATGGCATCAGTGTCTTAACAGCGCGATTTGCCAAGGCAGGATAGTCTGTGCGCAGCCCAATCCAGAAATCTGGCAGTGGCTTCTGATTAAATTCAATTTTCACAGAACCGCTTGTTGCAATTTTGATGAGGCTCTCTTGTTCAGATATCTGTAAGTGGACTGGAGGCAGGGCATGAAAGGGATAACGAATCCAGTTGTGTCATCCGTTTCGGAAAAGTACGTGCTTAATTGCGTACCCAACTCACTCAGGTGCTTCGCTATATCACATTTGACATTGTCCGTAAGCTTGAGTTAATTTGCACACAAAAAATCATACAATGATGGAAAGACCTGTGTGTTGTCCTTGTTAATGCAGACAGAGAAGAGCTCCAACTTCTTAATCATAGCCTAAATTTTGTCCCGCACATTGAATATAGTTGAAGAGAGTCCCTGTAATCAAGGATTCAAATCATTCAGGCGAGGAAAAACATCACCCAGATAGGCCAGTCATGTGAGAAACTCGTTATCATGCAAGTGGTCAGACAAGTGAAAATTATGGTCAGTAAAGAAAAGTTTAAGCTTGTCTCTCAATTCAAAAAAACGTGTCAATACTTTGCCCCTTGATAACCAGCGCACTTCTGTATGTTGTAAAAGCGTTACATGGTCGCTGCCCATATGATTGCATAGTGCAGAAAATGCACGAGAGTTCAGGGGCCTTGCTTTAACAAAGTTAACCATTTTCACTGTAGTGTACAAAAAGTCTTTCAAGTTGTCAGGCATTTCCTTGGCAGCAAGAGCCTCTTGGTGGATGCTGCAGTGTACCCAAGTGGCATCGGGAGCAACTGCTTGCACGCACATTACCACTCCACTATGTCTCCCTGTCATGGCTTTTGCGCCATCAGTACAGACACCAACATGAGCAGCAGCTACGTTTGGCTACATACGGACCGTTAGTGGAATTCCCACGAGAGAGTAACGGTTAATGTGATTGGATGTTAATTATTTCACTAGGCTACCTGTATTTGACATTGTGTTGTTATTTCGCGGAACACTAGATGGTTTCATTTTATTTTTGGCAGTGAAACGAGGCTACTCAGACGATTAAAAAAAGCTCACCCAAATGTATAGCCCTGTTGGAAAATATAAATGGACTGTTTGAAAATGTGGAGAGAAAAAAAGTCAAATGTTTATTTTATTTTTTATTCATGTTGATCACATTTTTATTTGGCGTACCCCCGACAGCATTGCGCCCCAGTTTGGGAATACCTGGTCTACACAATAGATGTGTTGTGTTCATGGACAATACTGGATGACAATGGGACTTTATGAATGATGATCTCCATATCAGAGCTTGAACATGCACCTTTTTACTAGTTTTCCTGATTCATTAAAATCACAAAGGTTTATACAGTAAGATGACTGGCCTTTGCCTCTTACATATTCCATTTGCTAAATTGCTAATTCAAATGTACTTTGGTGGACTGTATCCAAGGGACTGTATCCAAGGGAGAGGGCAGGCTGAAAAGAGACACCGGTCATGGAGGAATCCTTGTTGGCAGCAAATGTGTGAGTGTTTGTTTGTGCATACTTGCGTGTTAGACAGTTTCACACACCAACAATTATCTTCAATGGAGGTCTCCTGCCCTGTCTTGGACTAATAATAAGATAGATGAGGAGAAAGACAAGTCCAACAGAGAGCTCCAGGAGGATCTGTCTACAGGTGGTGGCGCCGTAACTTGAGGTCGGGCTGGGGATGATGACTGCAGGCATAGTTCTGGATGCTGTACAGGTGGGTGAAGGGAATGCAAGGGCTGCATTCAATCCATATCGCGGAGAGATATGAGAGAAGCTCAGAGAGAAGCTGGGACATTGTGGGGAGTCACAGGGACCTCAATGGCACGCCACCACTAGGAACATGTAATTCTTGGTACAACGGGATGACAGAGGCCTATTAGTGTGAACAGTTACACTTCTCTCCCTTTTTTCCCCCTCATAAGACTGGCCCACCGGCCTAAATATGGACTGGCCCGCCGGGCATTTGCCCGAACTGCCCTTTGGCCAGTCCCTTTCAGGTTGGAAGTGACAAACAGGCTATCCGTGTTTTCACTCAGTATTGTTGTCCATCTTAATGAAGAGTTTACATATGTCAAAGCATTAAACTTTTGACGGACCTCAGTCCGACAGAGAAGGTAGTACAGTATAACATACACAAATGCATCACATTCGTCTCGATCTGTACAGTTCCTAATAAAAAAATGCAACCACGTCTACAACAACCTCGGTCTAAAGACAAGCTCTGCATAGCAAGTGCCAGACAGTCTTTCCTTGGATTTCATTATGTAATCCTGGATCCAACTCAAGGTGTGTAATGGGTTGTCTAGCCTGTCATATTGAGTCCCATAGACTTGCCATATAACAACAAACCCGAAAGGCCATTGCTATCAATATGTCAGTGTGGACTACTACATGTATAGCTTGTAAGTTTCACTAAACTTTGTTTTCACTGCACACACACTGAGGATTATATGGCTCAAATAGGCCAGGTTCACACCCAAGTTGTACAACTGTTGTACAGCACATTTGACAGTGGTTTTGATCGTTTTTCTTCACAAAAATAATTACACAAGCATTGTGGAGACTGCACAATGGTTGTGTGTATACAACTGAAAGCTTGTCTGCACATAAATGTATCACAAAAATAGCAGTTGTACCAAACCATTGTGTCAAATGCGCTGTACATTAGTTGTACAACCTGTGTGTGGACAGGGCCATAGATCCTAAAGTGGTAGGAATTTTGACATTTCAGGTCAACAATTGGAAAATCAGAGCAGGCATTATCATATAAATAGAATGATTAATTAAGTAATTCTATTTTTATTGCCATTATCTTGTGGGTATAAGCAACAAATAATCTCTCAATTATAAACGTGTCCCATAGTCATGAGTTTACAGTTTAGCTCCGTTTAAACCTGGAGCTAACATGGGTCCTTTGTCCTGATCTGGTCTACATTCTGATTGTGCCCACATTTCCAGAAATGTGTCTACTCATCACTGGAGGTTGGTGGCACCTTAATTGTGGAGTACAGGCTCGTGGTAATGGCTAGAGTGGAATGAATATAATGGTATCCAACACATGGGTTCCAGGTGTTTGATGCCATTCCATTAGCTCCTTTCCAGCCATTATTATGAGCCGTCCTCCCCTCAGCAGCCTACACTGCTACTCATGGTATTAAACTGTGTCTGTTATCCATCCACTGTCTCTGCATTGTGACTTCCTGGTTCCTTCCTTTATGCAAATTTGTTCACAGCTATTCATTCAAAGTCATATTTATTTACTGTAAGACACTTGTTGATGTAATCAGTCAATAGTGCCATCTGTCAATGATTTTAGAGGGCAGAATAATGATGATGATTTAAATGGTTTCTCTGTCCAGATCTGTCTACACTTGTAAGATATCCAGACACAAAGCGTGTCTGACTACCTCCGGAAGTGGGCAGGATGATCTGATCGCAATGTGTCTTTTGATTGTCCACATTTTTAGACAGGTGTAGACAATCAAAATGTGTACAAGATCAGGACAAAGGATGCAAGTTAGAACCAGGTATAAACGGGGCTTCTAAATTCCAACAAGGTGTCAGTGGCGGAGCAGGAGGCAACAGACTGTCCACGCCACGTCTCAGGGACGCCTCAGCTGAGTCACTTTCAGTGTGTGCGTGTGTGTATGCGCACGTGTGTGTGTGTGGGGTGGGGGGGCTATAGGACAAGGAGGGATAAAGAGCTGAACTCGGTTCCTTCTCTCTCTGGATAACAGCATGCAGGTCTCAAATGTCTGTCATGGTCATGAATGATTAAGAAGCTATTGATATTTACGTCACTTCCAGTGTTTGGCAAATATTTACTAAATGTCTCTCTAGTCAATGTGGTGTTTCAATCTGAATTTAAGTGAGAAGGAAAGGGGGATATATAGAGAAAAAGACAGGGGGTGAGGGGGGTGAGAGACTGTCTAATAATACTAACAGGTAGAAAGAGCCAAAACCCGATAAACTCAGAAGATGTTGCGCAAATGGAGGGGAGACAATCAGAAAGGAGAACAGATGTCCTTTAGAGGGGACCAGGCTAATGCCACGTGTTGGTGACAGGTACAACACATGCTAGCACTGAGGATGAAACAACGAGGAAGAAAAGAGAGGAGAGAGAGGAACAAGATGGAGTTATCATGAGACAGAGGGAAAGGTAGAAAGAATGAAAATAGAAAGAGCAAAGGAGAGAGAGGGATAGAAAGAGAGAGATAGAGACCCCGTTTCAGTCTGATAGCCCTGCTCGCACAGACGACAGCAGCACCCCCTCCTTCTCTCCCACCCGTTTCAGTCTGATAGCCCTGCTCACACAGACGACAGCAGCACCCCCTCCTTCTCTCCCACCCGTTTCAGTCTGATAGCCCTGCTCGCACAGACGACAGCAGCACCCCCTCCTTCTCTCCCACCCGTTTCAGTCTGATAGCCCTGCTCGCACAGACGACAGCAGCACCCCTCCTTCTCTCCCACTTGCACAGAAATACCATCACGACCCAATTTGTTTGCGTCCCAGAGAGGAAACCCCTGCCAGCGACTGGACAGGTACTCTTAACGCTTCGCCTCGGGACTCGCACCTCATCATCCTCACTCAATGTCACCCTGCAGTCCTTCGCCTTCCCGAGCCTTAGAACCACGGACCGTCATCTATTATCACCTCGTTTCTCATCTGCGACTCACCAACCAGCGCCACACGTCACGTCTCTCCAGCCCAACATGAGAAAGGGACTCCAGGCCAGCCAGGCTGCTCACACAGGGCAGTGGGACGAGCAGAGGCATCACGAGCAGCGGCTGGGGAGGGCAGAGAAAAAGTTAGCAGCCTTCTGGTTGTCCTTGTCGCAGAGAACGTGGACGTTTTTCAGACCCCGCGGCGGCAAACGCACCGGCTGCTTCCAGCGGAGCTCCTCGGCAGCTCGCCTACTGAAGAGCGAAGCGTGAGGAGTGTGTGTGGGAGTGTTTGTGTCTGTCTGTCTGCGGCGGGTGTCAGAAGAGTCCTGGCAGACACCCCTATCTGGAGGACCCATATCTGCGTGTGTATGTGACCTCCACCCCAGAGGTCAAAGGCAGTCTATGTCGTTCTTCAGCCTGATAAGATAACACAACCATTGGCATTCTTTCTTTGTTGTGTTATCTTAGCAACGTTGACTAAAGATGGAAGGACAAGCTGTCATTCTAATGTCATTCTCATTCAGAAGGACAAACAAACTGTCATTCTAAAGCCTCTGAAATACGTCGAGCCCAGTGGATTGGTTGAAGAGCGTTTGGCGATTTGCTGCTGTCGACTGGAAGGAATCTCCCCTCTTGTTGTCGTCAAAACCAGGCTTCCCTTCTCAGAAGAAACTTCCATTCACTAAACTAAACTATCAAAGAGGAGAACATACCACAGAGAAGACATTAGTGGTGGAGATTGGTGTGAATAGGGGCAGCTGTCACTCCCTTAACCCCTACTGTGACTTTCCAGATGGGGTAACTGGGACCTGCGGAGACCATGGTAGTCACCCATTTAGAGCTAGAGCTGTGCTACCAGGGGAAGAAGCTGAGGGGCTTCACCTGTAAGCTGACCCGCTCCCCCCATGGCTATCTGCCTGAGAGTGCCTGGCTCATCTTGGCTCAGATCCTACTGCCCTACGTGGTGGCCGGCCTGGGCATGGTGGCGGCAAGCATAGTCATGGACTTGGTTCAAGTATGGGCTAACTTTGAGTGTGTGTGTATGTGTTTGTTTGTGTGTGTGTTGTATTTATCCGGGCATGCTGTGATGTGTTGAGTAAATCCCCTTCAATCTAAGCAAAAAACAGGTGAGAGAGATGCGCTGCCACAGAGGTTTAGGTGTCTACATTGGCAGATTGCTTTGTATCAGCGATCCCCTTTATAGTGCACTACTTTTGACCAGGGACTCTGGTCGAAAGTAGTGCACTATATAGGGACTAGGTTGCAATTTGGGACGCAGGCACTATTGAGTCATCTCCGGCAACGTGACGCTTGTGTCACGAGAGAAGCCGAGCTGTTTGCTATGAAAAATGTAGGAAGGAACTATCAAGAAAGCATTGAGAACTGTGGGAAATGTAGCATGAAATGATAAAGAGGCCAATTTAAATGTAGGAGGTGCTTTGACATGCATGGTATGGAAAATATAGGAGAGACTGATAAACAGACGACAGGAGGATAGCTGCAAATCTATCTGGGGACTTCAAAGCTGTTTCAAAGAGCAGTCAGAAGATCCCTGACAGTGGCTATAAATGACAGCTAGAAAGAGCATCCACGACACGAGAGTGCTGCAGCCATTTGAAAATGTGTGTCAATATCGAATAGATCATGCACTTGAAGCTTAGCCCGAGTCCCAGATCTGCTTGTGCTGTCTTGCAAACTCCTATGTCATTGTCAATAGGAGTTGGCACGACAGCACCAACAGAACTAGGACTCAGGCTAACTTGTGGCTATACTCTGTGGTAAATTTTGAGGATGGATGACCCACTTGACTGATGAGGTCAATACCTTGCCCTTCAAAGTGCATTCTATAAAATATGCAGATAGGCATTGTGTATAGATAGTAGAGTAGCACAAATGACATATAGGCAAATAAGTATAGAGCAGCAAAATAGCTCTTTCCCTGGTTCACCTTTTGGAAAGATCCCAGCAGTCGCATGGCGTGACTGACTCCCTGAATAATGGAATAGGTTGGTGGGTTGGGTTGGGTAGTGACTTTGACTGAAGTCAGCCTTGAAAGCTCAGGGATTTTGTTCCTTTTCAATTGGAAATGAAAACGTAAAAAAAAAAAAATTGTTCACCTGTAATCAACAAGAGTTATTGTATGCCACTAAGTTAGAGTAAGACTGTCATTTTAGTGTCACTAATACTTAACATGTTCAGATTATTGTTATTAGATTATAATGGGATGACAACAGCAACAGATTATGGTTTTCATCTGAATAAAGAAATGATATAATAGCGGTAATCGTCTGTTCCTGTTACAGTGAATTATTCTGGTTGCCAGATCTGTTTGTGCTTGATCCAACTCCTTTCTGTTTTGGCACGACAACGACCAAGCAGTTGGCTAATGCATGAGTACTGTATATTTGGCAACCAGGCTGGCAGTGTTGGGAGGGATTGTTATGTTTCAGCACTGGGAGGTGCTTGAGGAGATCATTGTGTATGTTTCAGCATTGGGAACTGTTTAGGGAGATCATTATTGAGGTTTTAGAACTGGGACATGTTTAAAGAGGTCATTGTGTATGTTTCAGCATTGGGAGGTGTTTAGGGAGATCACAGAGGTGTTTATCTTGGTGCCAGCCCTGGTGGGACTGAAAGGCAACCTGGAGATGACACTGGCATCCAGACTGTCTACAGCAGTAAGTGTACACACGCACGCACGCACGCACGTAGGCATGCATGCACACACACACACACAGACACTGCTGACACACACATACACGCACTCAACGCTGCCACAACATGTTTGAATGTAAAACTAAAACTAGATTTTACATACAAACTCACACGCACACCATTTAAAATGTTAAGTATTTCTCCCGTTCCTTTATAAACGGTCTATGTCCCTAACAGGCGAACACTCGGCAGCTGGATGATCCAAAGCAGCAGTGGAGGATAGTGTGTAGCAACCTAGCTCTCATTCAGGTGACACTGACCTCTCCTTCAGCAAACACAGCCAATGGCATTTTATCAAACCAGTGCTGTCACGTTTTTATAAAGTACCTTTATCTGTGAATCCAACAGAGGCCACAAGAGGGTTCACTGTATCAAGGCAATGACATGTCTCAGTGTCATTCTCCCTCCCTCCCTCTATCCCCCTACATCTCCCTCCTTTATTTCCTGCCCCCCCTCTCCTCTTCCCTTGCTGCCTCTTCTGTTCATTCTTTCTCCCCTTCGCTCCCTGCCTCTCCTGCTCTCCCTTCCCTTCGCTTGCTCCTTTTCCACTCTCTCTCCCTTTCCCTCCCTTCTCTCTCTCTCTCTCTCTCTCTCTTCCCTTGCTGCATCTTCTGTTCTCCCTCTCTACCTGCTCCCCTCTCCCTCTCTCTCTGCTCCCCTCTCCCTCTCTCTCTGCTCCCCCTCCCCTCCCTACCACTCCTATTCTCTCTCTCTCCCTCCATAGGTCCAGGCCACAGTGGTGGGTTTCCTGGCTGCGGTAGCTGCAGTGGGGTTGGGCGCGATGACCAGGGGTCGTGTGGACCTGCTGCAGGCTGCTGTTTTATGTGCCAGCAGCATCACCACAGCCTTTGTAGCAGCCCTGTCATTGGGCAAGTCAACCAGACAAAACCACAATAGCTGTCATGCCACTAGCCAGTGATAGTGTTAGGTAGTGTCACTTCCATCGTTCAGATGTTAATTAAGTTAGTGTTTCTTAGCATAGCTAAATCAGAGTACAAAATTAAGATGGCAATCTCAGTGGGCATTTTAAAGAATAATGTTTTATATCTGGGCATTTTTGAATTATTATTATGGATTCCTGAGTTTTGATTTTGACAATAGGGTTTTTATCCAACAAATGTATCTACAACTAGATTATTCTAGATCTAAAGTCCGCTCTCTGTGTCGGTAGGCCTGGTGATGGTTGTAGTGATCATTGGCTCCAGGAAGGTGGGAATCAACCCTGACAACGTGGCCACGCCCATCGCTGCCAGCCTGGGTGACCTCATCACCCTTTCTCTGTTGGCTGGGGTCAGCAGCTTCCTCTTCCGGTTTAAAGGTCAGATCACTCACAGCAGAATAACTGGTATGTGCCGGAGTCTGGTCGAGCGGTAACACTCGACTCCCAGACCACACATGCTCCCCCGGCGGCGGGGTTCGAGCCTCGGCTCAGCCACTGTTTGCCCCCATCCTACCCGTCATTGCTTTTTCATTGTCTGTCACCCTGATTTTCTGTCCAGTCGAAAAATATATATAAAAGTAAGAAAGGATGTTTGACATCTAATAGGCCCAAATGTTATCTGAACCTTAACCCCTATCACTGACCAGGCCCATATTGATGATTCCTAGGGCTGGATGCAATATTGAGCAAAACCTTGGTGGAGCCATTTCCATTATGCCTGGGTTCTGATTCCCTACACTTGTTCACTCCCCCTCATGGATTTAAACATTTTGAATTGATGTATGCATGGGGTGGACTAGATGGAGTTTCCACAATATTTCTTACACCAATCCGTTCCATTTATATCCATGAAGCACTCTTTGACGAGAAGGGTAAAGAATCAGACAGTAGGCCAGTTCTTTCAGATGTTCAAAGTATTTAGTAGAATGTGTTGGTTTGAAACTGATCTCTCATTATTTCCAACTGGAATAGACTATGAGCACCAACAAGATATCTTACATAACTTCACCATTATTTCATTTCACATTCATTTTCCTTTCCAGGCATTAAAAAAAATCATATTGATCTTTGTAGTCAAAAAAAAATCTCTTATTAGTTTCCAAATGAAATATCCTCAACTCTCTCGAAAGAAAATTAATATTCGGTACTTCAATTGTGTCATCGGTAGAGGGCAGCCCAGTTTCTTTCACGACTAGTTAGTTCAGGTCTGCTTAATAAATGTCCAACACAGTACACAGGGTGGGCTCCAGCAATTTCCATTCAGGTCTGCCCAGATTATAGGATCATTTTATCATGTTGACATACAATATGTCTTGCAGATGTAACACTTCTTTTCTACCTGCATAGAAAATGTGTATGTGGAATGTGCCCACTTTCTCACACACCACACACACACACACACACACACACACACTACCTTTCCTGTCTTCCAGAGATGTGGTACCTGCCTGCTCTGGTGTGTGGCTTTTTCCTGGTTCTCATTCCGCTGTGGGTGGTCATCGCCCAGCACTCTCCTCCAATCAGAGAGGTGCTGAGGTCTGGGTGGCAGCCCGTCATCATGGCCATGTCCATCAGCAGGTAAATGCCTGGGGCTGTCAGCATTCTATCAATGTTCAATCCATGAGCTTTCAACTAGATTTCGAAGAAACAAACATGCAGTATATTCACTTGCAGTTACAAGCGCAACTTGAAGGCCTTTTGTCACCTTTATCCAAACTGATTTTACAGAACGGGATAGGTGACAGCTACTGCTCAGTAGGCATAAATGCACCATATCACTTTCACCTATCCTTTCCTTTCAGATCAGTGCAGATGGAGGACACAGAGTGGAACTTATCACATGCCCCTTAGACAATCTACAACTTTGAACATGTTATGTGACGTTTGTGTCCCATTGTATCCTTGTAAACCACAGTATTGGGGGCCTGATACTGGATAAGACAGTGAGCGACCCGAACTTTGAGGGCATGGCGGTGTTCACTCCCGTAATCAACGGTGAGTGGACCGAACCTAACTCCTCAGATCAAAGAGTGGGGCATGTGTGTAATTCAATGCTCAGATTTCAATTTTGTCTCAATATTATTTAAATGTTGAAGAGTTCTTACTTCCTCCTTACTAACAAATATCCACAAGGAGCCATCTAAGAAACAGCTGCATGGGCAAAACTAGAAACAGGTTTACCCCATTTGCAATGCTGCTTACCATTGCTAAATATGTATCTTGTAAAACCGCCATGAAATCTCATTTGGACATGGGTACGAGTCGAGAAGCCATAGTTTTATTGGTCTCAAGTGGTTATGAAAAGAGCATTAAGTTCCACTCATCCCTAACCTGTCCACTACTGTAACATATGATGTAAGCTTAAATGTCAAATCTGGTACTCCTTTCCTTAGAAGACAACATCTGGTTGTCTTGGTGGAAAGATAGATGGCATGTTTGACAAAATAATAGACAGGCGTGGTTCTTGTCCTGTTACATTTAAACAGTCTTTGAAGTATGACAGTAAATTACTGTAACTTGTGTGACTAATTACATGAAGCCTCTGCGCTATTGTAAACAATGTAATTTTAAAGTGTAACGTTTTAAGGGCGGCAGGTAGCCTAGCGGTTAAGGGCGTCGGGCCAGTAACTGAAAGGTTCCTGGTTTGAATCCCTGAGCTGCCAGTGAAAATAATCTGCCGTTCTGCCCTTGATTAAGGTAATTAACCCCCAACAACAACTGCTCCCTAGGCGCTGATGACATCGATTAAGGTAGCCCCCCCCAACATGTCTGATCCAGAGGGGTTGGGTTAAATGCAGAAGACACGTGAATGCATTCAGTTGTGCAACTGAATAAGTATCCCAATTCTGATATTTTTTCCACTCATTGGTCTTTAGGACCAATTACAGCAGATCTTTTCACAGCATATTTTTTTCAGAGCTGATCTGATTGGTCAAAAGACCAATTAGTGAAAAAACGATCAGAATTGGGCTGCCTGTGTAAACACAGCCTAAGACTAGCATGGCAATGTTTGTTGCCCACGGCTAGCCACCATCGCTGGAGAAGACTAACAATAAGGTTTACATAAACCTCTTTAGAATGACAACTATGTACTGTCTGCTTCAGAGGACTTCCTCTATATCTTTGCCAGCCTCAGCTAGCGCTAGCAAAGCTTTTCGCATTAATCGGCATTTCAAGACAGGAAGTACATTTGCATTGCAATTCAGTGTTTTTTTCTCTCTCTTTCGCACTCTCTTTTTCCCTCCCTCCTTGTTTATTCTTCTCTTACCTTTCTCCCTCTGCCTCCCAATCTTGTTCTCTCTTCTTCCCTCTTTCCTTCTGCCTATCAATCTTTCTGTACTTCTCCACCCATCTCCCTTCATCCTCCTTACCCTCCTTACCTCCAATGGACACAAGATCATGCTATCTCTGCGCACAAACTCACTTTAAAGATATGCCATTACATTCACATCAGAATTATCCCTACATAATTAACTAGAAAGAGTTGCAGAAAAACAAAATCAACTAAAATTACCTTGAAGACGCTTCATCATACCCTTATAAATACCTATAATTTACTAAACCCAAAGCTCAAACCTAAATATGTAAATAACTAATTATAATATTCCATATAGAGACGCTTTTATCCAAAGTGACTTACAGTCATGTGTGTATAGATTTTACATATGGGTGGTCCCAGGAATCAAACCTAGTATCCTGGTGTTAGAAGCACCATGCTCTACCAACTGAGCTACAAAGGACCAACATACAACTTCAACAAAATGCGATTATAAAAATGCCTACTGGTATTTCAACGACTGTTCGGCTCCTTCCCTTCACCCAGGTGTGGGAGGTAACCTGGTAGCCATCCAGGCCAGCCGCATCTCCACCTACCTACACTACTGGAGTATGCCAGGGACCCTGCCCTTCCAGATGACACAACACTGGCCTGGCCCCTGCCTGACCTTCTGCTCCTCAGGTCAGCAGTCAAAACACACTTCAACTTCAAACACACAAGATGACACAACACTGCCCCTGCCTGACCTTCAGCTCACAACACTGCCCTGACCCCTGCCTGACCTTCAACTCACAACACTTCCCTGACCCCTGCCTGACCTTTAGCTCACAACACTTCCCTGACCCCTGCCTGACCTTTTGCTCACAACACTACTCCTGCCTGACCTTCAGCTCACAACACTGCCCTGACCCCTGCCTGACCTTCAGCTCACAACACTTCCCTGACCCATGCCTGACCTTTAGCTCACAACACTGCCCCTGCCTGACCTTCAGCTCACAACACTGCCCTGACCCCTGCCTGACCTTCAGCTCACAACACTGCCCTTCCCAGATTTTCAGCTTACGACAATGCCCTGACCCTTGCCTGTGCTTCACAACACTGGCGTGACCCCTACCTGACTTCAGCTCCTCAGCTAACCAGTCAAACAAACTTAAAAGAAACACAAAACAAGCAGAGGGGTCAAATGAACACTGCACACATCTACACACAATATTACTAACCCGTAACAGTCGTCAGTACCCTGCCCTCTCTTGTACACTTCCTCCTAGACATTAAAAGGGTTTTGGAAGTTTAGCTTATTTTCTGCTTATTTTTAAGATGTCCTCTAAGTCTCCTGTTTACATCAACAGGGGTCAACTCCAAGTCAGCGAGGGTTCTAGTCTTCCTGGTAGTTCCGGGTCACCTGCTTTTCCTCTACACCATCCACTTACTGAATGGCGGCCATGGCGCCCTCAGGCCTGCCTTTGTCTGCCTTTACCTGTGTGCGGCCCTGCTACAGGTCAGAGGTCAAATTCATATGTACCACAGACATGACACACTGTACCACTCCTACTTTAAAAGGTGACATATGGTGAAAAATTAATTTAGAAAAAGTACTGGCCTTGGTGAAGACTGAATATGGCCCCTGGGGAATCTTATTTTGATACTTCTATGCTATAGTATTTTATTCTATTGAATTTAATTGAACCTAGTTATTCCATAGTGACACTGCAAAAATAAAGTCGTAAGTCTGTATTGCCATAAACCTGTGAACTTTGTGATAAATTAAGAGAAAGTTCATGTCAATTTTATGTCAATTATATGTATTTATTTTATTTTACCTTTATTTAACTAGGCAAGTCAGTTAAGAGCAAATTCTTATTTACAATGACGGCCTACCAAAAGGCAAAAGACCTCCTGCGGGGACGGGGGCTGGGATTAAAAAATAAAATAAATAACATAAATATAGAACAAAACACACATTACGACAAGAGAGAACACTACATTAAGAGAGACCTAAGACAACAATATAGCAAGGCAGCAACACATGACAACACAGCATGGTAGCAACACAACATGACAACAACATGGTAGCAACACAACATGGGAGCAGCACAAAACATGGTACAAACATTATTGGGCACAGACAACAGCACAAAGGGCAAGAAGGTAGAGACAACAATACATCACGCAAGCAGCCACAACTGTCAGTAAGAGAGTCCATGATTGAGTCTTTGTGTGTTTGTTTGTTTGTGGGTCTTGAGAGATGACCAGTTTACAGAGGACTGTAGAGTGCAGTGATGTGTCCTATAAGGAGCATTGGTGCAAATCTGATGGCCGAATGGTAAAGAACATCTAGCCACTCGAGAGCACCCTTACCTGCTGATCTATAAATTATGTCTCCGTAATGGGTAGGATGGTCATCTGAATCAGGGTTAGTTCGATTGAGCCTAGGGGTACTCTCTTGGTGACAGGCAGTGGCTGAGACAGCAGATTTTCTGACTTTATACACTGCACTCTTTGAGAGAGGTAGTTATCAAACCAGGCCAAAGACCCCTCAGAGTCACAAATGGTCTACCGTATCAAAAGCTTTGGCCAAGTCAATAAAAATAGCAGCACAACATTGCTTAGAATTAAGGGCAATGGTGACATCATTGAGGACCTTTAAGGTTGCAGTGACACATCCATAACCTGAGCGGAAACCAGATTGCAAACCCAAGAGAATACTATAGACATCAAGAAAGCCAGTCAGTTGATTATTGACAAGTTTTTCCAACACTTTTGATAAACAGGGCAAAATAGAAATAGGCCAATAACAGTTAGGATCAGCTTGATCTCCCCCTTTAAATAAAGGATGAACCGTGGTTGCCTTCCAAGCAATGAGAACCTCCCCAGAAAGGAGAGACAGGTAAAAAATGTCAGAGATAGGCTTGGTGATGAAGGGGCAGCAACCTTAAAGAAGAAAGGGTATAAACCATCTGACCCAGATGGTTTTTTGGGGTCAAGTTACAGGAGCTCCTCTAGCACCTCGGAGTCAGTGACTGCCTGCAGGGAGAAACTTTGTATCGGGGCAGGGGTAAAAGAGGGAGAAGCATCGGGGATAGTCGCATTAGAAGGGGTGGGAGATGAGGAAATGTTGGACGGGCAAGGAGGCATGGCTGAGTCAAATAGAAATCCTGACTTAATGAAGTGGTCATTAAACAACAACCACATCAGTAACAACCACATCGTCAACTTTAAGTGACATGGGCAGCTGTGAGGAGAAGGGTTTATTCTCCAGGTCTTTAACCGTTTTCCAGAACTTCTGGGGTTAGACCCACAGAGAGAGAACTGCTCCTTAAAGTAACTAACTTTTGAAATGTCAATTTCACGGACAGATGTTCCTTTACATTACGCCTCTCTTTTGTTTGGATCTCACACATTGAGGGTTTGGTTTGAGTAAATCATAGTTTTACACTACGAGAGCCATTGCCGATATAAACAACGGCCTTAGTAGAAATGTTAATAAGAGATTTACTGTTTTCAGCCCTCTTGCCAAACTCCGGCGCTGCAATTCAAACCACACGTCGCTGAAAATGCTGACCAGTATACCGATACATCTGTAGAACACCAGCCCAGTGTTTTAGTCCTGCTACTTATCAGATTAAACATATTTTTCAGTAGAGTTGATATGACCTGTGGTGTCATTAGAAACTTTTTAGATACTTGAAAAAACAAAAATAAATGTATACAGACAGTGTGAACCATGTACGCGTTTTTGCCCTTAATGTTTATTGTTCACATGACCTCAACATATTTTTACTTGTTCACATACAGTGTGGGTTGCCAGTAATCTACATAATAATGGGATGTTACTAGACAGTATAACAGAGAAGCTATTGAACATGGCCTATACATCTTTCCCAGGGTGAAGGGACATTGTATTACAGCTTCTGCACTGTCCAACTTCCCTCAGTTACCTGCACTAGTGGGTTACTCATCGTGCTGTCAACTGATTCACAGGTTGTGATTCTGCTGTACCTGGCTGACCTGATGGTGCGCTGGATGTGGCGGAGGGGGCTGGACCCGGATAACTACTCTATCCCGTACCTCACGGCTCTGGGGGATCTGTTGGGGACCGGCTTCCTGGCCCTGATCTTCAGGGCCATTCAATCTATACCAGCCCACCATGTCTAGTGCAACTGAAGTTAAGATTTAACAACGTGGCCTACACACTGTAGTTTCACAGGCCTCCGACAACCACCAAGCTTGGCTCCACAGAAGCCCTGTTTATGCCTGCCGTTAACATACGTCCTTTGTCCTGATCTTGTCCGTTTACACTTATAAGATCTGATCACAATGCGTCTTTTAAAAGTCTACACAATCAGAATGTGGAAAAGATCAGGGAAAAGGCGGCATGTTAGAACCAGGTATCAACAGGGCTTAAGAAATGAATGCTGATAAGGGAGATGCTGTATACTGTAGCTCGACAGTCTTTCAGCACCCAGTAACCACATAGAGGCTACCTGTTGAGATGTCCTCTGTAAACGCTTTAATGGTAAAATGGCAAATGCACTGTACTAAAGCAATAATGTTGTCTGTGCTTGTTTGTTTGCTGACTGTCTATACATTTATCCTTAAGCTCAAAAATGGTTCACTTGTGAGTTTAGTCACAATAAATGTACTAATGCACTCACGGGATATACACACTATAAACCAATAGAGGACATGGGATAAATCCATGTGTCACAATTTCAATGATCGACCACTGCTATTTTCATTTGTGCCTTTAAACCATTACTGTAGAAACTACAGGAGTCATGTGCAGTATTTATTTTCTTATTATTAGTCAAGTAATGACATCGGCAATGTTGCTTGATCGGTAATTAGTCTGCTGCAGTGAATTGGTTTGAAAGTGAATGTTTGTATCAACGTCTCTAACACATACTGTACCACTGTTGCCCACATTTTGTTATAACTTTTTTGTGCCAAAAGTGTTATGCTTATCTCTTCAAATAAATGGGTCCTTTTAAGTCAATTAATATATACTTTTAAAAACAGGCTTAAATCACATTTGATGCTCTGCAATGACACAAACAATATAACTTTCACCAAAGATTTCAACAGTTCGACATGTTGACTTAGTATGTATGTGTTAGTGTAACCGATGTGAAATGGCTAGCTAGTTAGCGGTGGTGCGCGCTAATAGCGTTTCAATCGGTGACGTCACTCGCTTTGAGACCTTGAAGTAGTGGTTCCCCTTGCTCTGCAAGGGCCGCGGCTTTTGTGGAGCGATGGGTAACGATGCTTCGTGGGTGACTGTTGTTGATGTGTGCAGAGGGTCCCTGGTTCGCGCCCGGGTCGGGGCGAGGGGACGGACTAAAGTTAAACTGTTACATGAACAATAGTCAGATTGTACCTAGAGAGCAAGTTATTTTAGTAACCCAATTTGTATCAATGTGTTCCATTGTTGGAATAAATCATTCACATACAATGCCTGTCTTTCATTTTATGACCCCACATATCTTACAGTAGATTCAATGCATGTCATGTGATTTTACAAAACAGATCAATAAAATGTGACCTCACCACCAGCAACATTCAACAAACACGTCCTTGTGGCAACCCTGTATTTCAACACCACGGCACCCAGGCCGATCCTCTGCTACAGGGGGGGGGGGGGGGGGGGAGGACATAAATACCTGTGCTGAACACCCCAACAGTTATTAAGGAGTGACAGCATTACACACTTTTGGTTTTGTTAAACTAGCCACTGCCAACAAATGTAATTTCACTGAACTATCAAAGTAAGCCCCATGTTGGGGTCTTGTCTTCGGTAGACTTTATCAGACAGGTGTCCAAGCCTCCAGAAGGGTCACTGTTGGTACTAGCATAATGTGAAGAGTATTGACATCAAGACTGATAAAACTATTACCTGTACAAATTGGACACAACTCTGTTTTGAAAGCAGTGAAAGGGCTCTCTTCTCATACCTTTGTTCACAGGACCTATAAAACTGCATGATTTGACCTCAATATTTCAAACATACACAGTAAATTCAACATGTTGCAAAGATGGATTGTTACCCATTGTGTTGACTGCTACGCCAGCATTCCAGACACAGACACACAAAAACTGCTTAAATATGTTTATTTGACTGTTTGACTGTCATATTCCTAATGTCTAAATGTGTGGTCTATCTGCAGTTTGTTGACATTGGGACACAAATATCACAATAAATAAACCGTCCAATGAGAGTCAACTCTCTACAGTATAAGGAAAACACTAATTTCCAGAGGATGTCATACACCTTTAAGTCATAAGGCCCACTCAAAGGCACTAATAGAGATACGTTCAGCACCCCTATTACTTCAGATAGCTTGCGTTCCTTTTAGTCTTACTGTAGAAGGGTGGTGACAAAATAAACTTTGAAAGAAAAAATAATAATTGTAACCAAAGTTTGTTGGTAGTGTCAAAGTTTGGTCATTTTGCGTTAATGTGCACTTGAGGTGCATTTTACACATACAGAAGCAATCATTTAATCTCCATCGGCTCATTGCTAACAGTACAACATCTTCATCTTAAGTGTCCATTCCCCATTGTCTCATCTTAAAGCCACTCTCACTTTTGATATGAAAGATATCTTTAGTTCCTTATATTTCACCAGGTTAGTCCTCTCCGTAATAAACATTACTGTGCTTTGAAGAGTCCCGGGACCCATGTTAAAAGTGTCTGTACCACTTCTTTTGAACCCTCTGTCACAGGTTATACATAATGTTGTTATAAGCAACAGCTGTTAAAAGCCGCCAGAAGAGCTGACATCAGCTATACATCACAAGCAATAAGCTAGTGGTGCCGGGCACAATGTCACGCTTCCAACTACATGACGTAGTGCTTATGCTAGATGGTTCAAACTAAGGCTCCTCCTAAGAAGCGTAACGTCATCAAAACTTCAGGTACTCCGGCGTGGAGTAGTTGAACAGCAGGAAGTCCATGTGGTAGAGGTTATACAGCTTCTTCTGATAGAAGGGGCTGATGTTGTTGAAGAACTGAGCGGCCATGTCTCCCGTAGTCCTGGTGTTCTTGGCCGAGGCAGGGAAAGTCACCTGGCCCTCCACCCCAGCCAGCTGCAGGACGTAGCGGGAGTCCTGCTCCAGCGTCTCGTACTTGCCCACCACGTCGTAGTGGATGAGGCAGGGGTGGCAAAGCGAGTGCACGCGCTCCCAGTGCTCGTTGAAGGGCTCCTCGCGCTGTGTGGCCGGGTCCACCAGGTAGTAGACAAACTCCTCGAAGGAGACGTCGTCTCCCCGCTCCAGCGCTTCGGCCTGTGGGTTGGGCCGGTGCCGGCGGATGATCTTGGTGCCGTAGCGCTTGTGGAAGGCCGTGTTGTAGCTGCGTGTAAACTTGTTGCGGTAAGCCGAAACGAGCCGCTCAAAGGGCTCACGCACGAACACAAACTTTAGGTAGGAGCGCAGCCGCTGGTTGATCTGAGAGTTGGAATACTCAGAGAGGGTGCGCAGGTTGCCAGGCACGTGGGCCTCATTGGCGGGGATGGCGAGGGGGTCGCGGTGGGGGCCAGCGGCGCCTGTCAGGACCATTAGGACACGCTTCCAGTTGGTGCAGGCCACCTTGGGCACGTAGCAGTAGAGCAGGCCGTGTTGGTCATCCACAATGACGTGCTTGAGGTCCTCGGGGATGAGCACGCGACGCTTGCGCGTGTACGAGCGGCAGGCGTCCTCCAGCAGCTCCCGCCGACCCTGGTGGGTCACCTGCACCGTCGACTGCTCCAGCTGTAAGAGAGGAGAGGATTCCAGACACTGACACAAATGGTACACGGCTCAGCGTGGTTTAACAGTTCATTGAGCTTGAGGAGAGTAGGAAATGAGATGGCAAGTGATTATTGCTCGGGGATACATTTTTATATCCATGTCACACTGACATATTTTAACATGTTAACACATGAACAAGTTTCAACATTGTACCTCATTAGATAGAAGACAAGAAACTGGTCTGGAGAACACCAAAAATATGTCATGTCAGGAGGCTGAGCACAAGCGCTGAACAATCTATAAAGGGTTTTGTCTCCAGAACTAATATGTTTTGTCTCTAGAACTAAAGTGTTTTGGCTCCAGAACTAAATGAGTTTGGCTCAGGAACTAAATAGTGTTGGCTCCAGAACTAAAGGAGTTTGGCTCAGGAACTAAAGGAGTTTGGCTCAGAAACTAAATAGTGTTGGCTCCAGAACTAAATATTGTTGGCTCCAGAACTAAAAGAGTGTTGGCTCCAGAACTAACACCTATGGCACTTCATGTACAGTGCATTCGGAAATTATTCAGACCCCTTGACTTTTCCACATTTTGTTACATTACAGCCTTATTCGAAAATGAATTAAATCGTTTTTTCCCTCGTCAATCTACACATAATACCCCATAATGACAAAGAAAAATAAAGTTTTTAGAAAATGTTGTTAATGTGAATAAAAAAAAAACTGAAATATCACATTTGCATAAGTATTCAGACCCTTTACTCAATACTTTGTTGAAGCACCTTTGGCAGCGATAACAGCCTTGAGTCTTCTTGGGTATGACACTACAAGCGTGGCACACCTGTATTTGGAGAGTTTCTCCAATTCTTCTCTGCAGATCCTCTCAAGCTCTATCAGGTTGGATGGGGAGCGTTGCTGCTATTTTCAGGTCTCTCCAGAGATGTTCGATCGGGTTCAAGTCCGGGCTCTGGCTGGTGCACTCAAGGACATTCAGAGACTTGTCCCGAAGCCACTCCTACGTTATCTTGGCTGTGTGCTTAGGGTTGTTGTCCTGTTGGAAGGTAGTAAACCTTTGCCCTAGTCTTAGGTCCTGAGCACTCTGGAGCAGGTTTTCATCAAGGATCTCTCTGTACTTTGCTCTGTTCATCTTTCCCTCAATCTTGACTCATCTACCAGTCCCTGCCGCTGAAAAACATCCCCACAGCAAGATGCTGCCACCACCATGCTTCACCGCAGGGATGGTGCCAGGTTTCCTCCAGGCGTGAGGCTTGGCATTCAGGCAAAAGAGTTTCATCTTGGTTTCATCAGTCCAGAGAATCTTGTTTCTCATGGTCTCAGTCTTTACGTGCCTATTGGCAAAATCCAAGCGGGCTGTCATCTGCCTTTTACTGAGTGGTTTCCGTCTGGCCACTCTACCATAAAGGCCTGATTGGTGGAATGATGCAGAGATGGTTGTCCTTCTGGAAGGTTCTCCCATCTCCACAGAGGAACTCTGAAGCTCTGTCAGAGTGACCATCGGGTTCTTGATCACCTCCCTGACCAAGGCCCTTCTCCCCGATTGCTCAGTTTGGCCGGGCAGCCAGATCTAGGAAGAGTCTTGGTAGTTCCAAACTTATTCCATTTAAGAATGATAGAAGCCACTGTGTTCTTGGGGACCTTCAATGCTGCAGAAATGTGTTGGTACTCTTCCCCAGATCTGTGCCTCGATACAATCCTGTCTCGGAGCTCTACGGACAATTCCTTTGACCTCATGGTTTGGTTTTTACTCTGACATGCAGTCAACTGTGGGACCTTACAGTTGAAGTCAGAAGTTTACATACACCTTAGCTAAATACATTAAAACTCAGTTTTTCACAATTCCTGACATTTCTTCCTCATAACAATTTCCTGTCTTAGGTCAGTTAGGATCACCACTTTATTTTAAGAATGTGAAATGTCAGAATAATAGAGGAGAGAATTATTTATTTCAGCTTTTATTTCTTTATCACATTCTCAGTGGGTCAGAAGTTTACATACACTCAATTCGTATTTGGTAGCATTGCCTTTAAATTGTTTAACTTGGGTCAAATGTTTCAGGTAGCCTTCCACAAGCTTCCCACAATAAGTTGGGTGAATTTTGGCCCATTCCTGACAGAGCTGGTGTAACTGGGTCAGGTTTCTAGGCCTCTTTGCTCACACACACTTTTTCAGTTCTGCCCACACATTTTCTATAGGATTGAGGTCAGGGCTTTGTGATGGCCACTCCAATACCTTGACTTTGTTGTCCTAAAGCCATTTTGCCACAACCTTGGAAGTATGCTTGGGGTCATTGTCCATTTGGAAGACCCATTTGCGACTGATGTCTGATGTCTTGAGATATTGCTTCAATATATCCACACAATTTTCCTACCTCATGATGCCATCTATTTTGTGAAGTGCATCAGTCCCTCCTGCAGCAAAGCACCCCCACAACATGATGCTGCCACCCCGTGCTTCACGGTTGGGATGGTGTTCTTCGGCTTGCAAGCCTCTCACTTTTTCCTCCAAACATAACGATGGTCATTATGGCCAAACAGTTCTATTTTTGTTTCATCAGACCAGAGGACATTTCTTCAAAAAGCACAATATTTGTCCCCATGTGCAGTTGCAAACCGTACTCTGGCTTTTTTATGGCGGTTTTGGAGCAGTGACTTCTTCTTTGCTGAGCGGCCTTTCAGGTTATGTCAATATAGGACTCGTTCTACTGTGGATATAGATACTTTTGTACCTGTTTCCTCCAGCATCTTCACAAGGTCCTTTGCTGTTGTTGTCATCTCTAGGAGACAGAACGCGTCTCCTTCCTGAGCGGTATGACGGCTGCGTGGTCCCATGGTGTTTATACTTGCGTACTATTGTTTGTACAGACTTCAACGGTATATAGACAGGTGTGTGCCTTTTCAAACCATGGAAAAGCACATTTGAAGGATGATCAATAGGAAACAGGATGCACCTGAGGTCAATTTCTAGTCTCATAGCAAAGGGTCTGAATACTTACGTAAATAAGGTATCTGTTTTTTATTTTGTATAAATGTGCAAACATTTCTAAAAACATGTTTTCGCTTTGTCATTATGGGGTATTGTGTGTAGATTGTTGAGGGGTGGGAAATTATTTAGTCAAGTTTAGAATAAGACTAACGTAACAAAATGTGGAAAAAGTCAAGGGGTTTGAATACTTTCCGAAGGCACTGCATATCTAAAGTTATTTGATAGATAAGCAATATGGTTGTAGCGCCACCTTGTCCTCAGATAGGCTAGCTGAGAGGAAGATATTGCAATATGGTTGTAGGGTAAAACTTTATTTGGATAGTCCATCTGTAGATGCTCTACATACTATCTACAGACTATTAGTAACATTTAAGCTAACTATCTACAAACCCTAACAATAACCCTAACCTTAACCCTTATCCTAACCCTAAACTTAACCCTTATTCTAAATCTAACCCTCAGATAGGCTAGCTGGGAAAAACAAAATGGTTGTAGCTCCACCTTTCCCTCAGACAGGCTAGCTAGGAGGAACATATTGCGTAAACCCATCCAATCCTTTCTGATCTACCTGTGCCTTGTAGAGGCTGGGGGTTGTTTCTGGACGGGGGCCTTTGTCTATGACTATGAGAAGAAGAAAAAAACACCTTTCAAAAGTCAGGCTTGGACCTCCTCTGTTTATTGACATTAGGAAGTTACTTACAGGGGCTGAAACACTCCTTGCATTCCAATGTCACTTCATATAATTAAATCAACACCTTGAATTTACCCCCACAGAAAAAAAATGTATTCTGAAAAGGAATTAGCTACATGCTTATGCAGTAGTATAAATGTCTGGGAGATTAACCATAATGGGCATAATCTGTCCAATGTAGTTAATCTCCAGAAAATTGAGAGTTCAGGTGGACCTTCATGCTTCAGCATACAAAGGAAAGGAGGGGTGCTCAACAACAATGACAAAAATCATGAGAAGGGCTTAGCAAGAAACATTTCCAAAAGGACAAATTAGAGGTAGAAAGGAGTTGGAGCACTCATCAAAAAGAAGCAGAGATTGAATTTAGCTCACTTTAATCCATTGTACAGGATACGAACAGGTGACTGGCGTTTTGACGTCATGCTGACGTCTTCCAAGAAATTAAGAGAATATGAGGAGAGGTAGAAAATAATCTGAAAATGTGTGCATTACGGAGTCTGCAACCAAGAGAAGAGTATGTTCGTCCTGAATGACACTAAATAACAGCTTCTCTAAAGTATCTTATTGTTTGTCAAACTTCATAGTTGAGTTTTATTGACCCATCTCTCTCCCTCTTGTAACACACACACAAACACTGCAGCTGGATGTCCTAATCACATTCAATCTCTCCCATCCACACACCGCTGTACTAACACTACAGTTCAGCCAGTTCAACGTGTCTTCCTTCCTGTATTTACTCTCTCCTGTATTTACTCCTTCCATTTACTCAGCCAAATGCGGAGGCTCTCAGTTTGCCTCAGTGTCTGGTGGCATGTGTCGTCCTCTGTCCTGGTTTGAGAAGACACTGTTGACACTGAAATATCAAGGACACACTGGAGCAGGCAACACCGATGCTAACGGAGGCTTCACTCACTGTGTAGCTGGGTAGTTACATCTTTCTATCAAACAATTTTGTCACGGCAGAAGTTCAAGTAAAACCTCAAGTAAACTATTACTTTATCTTTGTCATCAGAGGCACAAGGTAACTTGTCAATGTCATTCATTATCACTGATAGTGTATCTTCATTTGTGGAGCAAAATGTATTTTAATGGCACATACTCTTATCTGGAGTCGTCCCTGTTGGCTACGATTTACCTCAAGTAGATACAACGTGCTCCTTGTAAACCTAGGGGTAACTGACGCATGCAAGGTCAACTCTACATACATTGTAAAACATTTGCTTAGGTTAAACTTCTTGTAAGAAGTAATTGCATCCTTTAGTGATCCAACAAAATATTATTGTAGGCATATACAGAGAAGTAAAATGAATACAATTGGTTATAACGATCTTCCAGTTTTGCTTTCTGTCTTCATAAATTCAAACACTTTTCCTCAGAGTATCGCAACACCACAGGGTTCCACTTTGGACGAGCTAAGTGCAAAATAACAAAAATAAAACCGCCAGCGATTTAAAGTAAATTATGTCTTTAGGAGTTCTTCAGTCCTTTTGCATGGGCCTCGGACTCCCCTCCCTGAGATATAATTGGCAACAGCTCACTCCAATAGAATTTTTTTTTCTGTACCCTAGCCAAGCTAATTTCTCTCACGCTCTCTCCAAGTCTTAGTTCTGGAACAGTCCCTATGTAATGTCATACTGTATAATTGTAGAGAGTTTGTGGCCCAGGGCTTATCCTTTGGCCTCAGTTGACACCAAAATTTCAATCCGTCATAGTGACACACTGACTGTACACATTTGTTTTGAAGTTGAATGACATGGGATACTTAAGTAGTCTATTCAACTCTATAGGCTACATACACATAGTATATAAAACATTAAGAACACCTGCTCGCTCTTTCCATGACAGACTGACCAGGTGAATCCAGGTGAAAGCTATGATCCCTTATTGACGTCACTTGTTTAATCCACTTCAATCAGTGTAGATGAAGGGGAGGAGACAGGTTAAAGAAGGATTTTTTAGCATTGAGATAATTGAGACATGGATTGTGTATGTGTGCCACTCAGAGGGTGAATGGGCAAGACAAAATATTTAAGTGCTTTTGAATGGAGTATGGTAGTAGGTGCCAGGTGCACTGGTTTGAGTGGGTCAAGAACTGCAACGCTGCTGGGTTCAAGCTCAACAGTTTACCGTGTGTATCAACAATGGTCCACCACCCAAAGGACATCCAGCCAACTAGATACAACGGTGGGAAGGAGAGGCGGGAGATAGAGACAAATCCTGGCAAATCCAGGGTTATAATTTTTTATAAGAGACAGTTTTATATTTTTCAATCAAGTGCCTGTCCAAAATAATTTGATTTTGCTAACCAATGTCTGACTGCAGTCTGGAATCGTCAAGTCAGGGCTTTTGTTTGATGAGGAACTTCAAAGTACTGTAGTAGACAAAGTCTTGCAAAATCCCGGTGACTTTCCCAACATTTCCAGATACCCTGGTTGGGGGATTGCCGGATTTCCTGCTTATTCCCTCCTGATTCCAGGAATTATCCAAACAGGATTTCTGGAAAACCTGGGCATTTTGGAAAAGTTACTGGAATTTTCCAACCCTAACTAGACGGTAAACAAAAACTTTAGAAAGGTCAAGGGTTGCACCTGTATCAATCACTGACAGTCACTAGTAACTATCCGGGCAACAGTTTGAAAGGCTTGAAATTAGTACAGATTGTGAGACAGCCAAACCCTTGGAGCATGAGGAACATCTGTAGAAGCAATGGGTGATTAATAATGATGATTTCATCTAAATCTGCTTTTACAGACAAACCAGTAACTTCAGAAGCAGAATTATTCTAAACATGGATTGGAAATGTATTTTGTTAGAGGCTTACACTGGCAAAATTCCCATAGATGCCAAAGATGTTAATCATCATACTGCAGTTGCTTGAAAAATGTAATATTGGTTGAGGAAAGCTGACAAGAGAACTCTTATTCCAGTTGTTAACACCATCACATTATAAGCAGTGTTTACTCTAGGACTTTTTTCGGGGGGGGGGGGGGGGGGCAATGGTGCGATCCACAACCAAAAATGGGTGTTAATGGGTGTGGCCACTGGTGCGATCCACGACCCCAAAAAATGTTGAGGCCCTTCTCCTGGCCACAACACACAGAGCATTTTGCTGTTTTAAAGCTAATTTCCTGCAATTATACACATTTTGTCATGGCTTATTCGGTGTTATCTGAGTGACTCAAACGTAACAAAATCAGCTGGGCCCCCATGCAATGAAATGTTTAACATTTTAGATTCTCCCTGACTGTCTAGTTTTTATTTTGGTGATTGTTAGTTCTCAAAGATGATCTTATTTAAAAAAATATTTTGCTCCATTATTTTTATATATACTTTATATCTGGTTTTAGTCATTTAAGTTTACACTGAAAATGTTTCACCATCCCGACAATTATTTATTTATATATAAAATAAAACATTTATACTTTTTTGGAGTGGCGGCAGCTAAATTAATATAGGGGAAACACTGATAAGAGACTTTCAGCAAGTAAGCAGTAAGTACTGAATAGCTTACCAATTATTTTATTTTCACAAATCACCTATTCTAACTCATAAAACATGACCAAAACAAGTTCAGTGGTCATCAACGTGAATCCTACCTGGTAGTGGGCAGGACTTACCTGGTCACTGTCATAGAGCGTCTGGAGTGGACTCCTCCATGACTTCCCCTGGCCGCTGCTCCTCCCACTACCCTGTGCTGAGGCTGAGAAAATGCAGACGGGTACACACGTCAAGGTCAACACAGGCATATTACCTACAGTACACACTCAAGACCATCGGAGTCTGTATCTCTGCTGCATTCTGATTTGGTATATACAGTACATGGAATGCCATTGTGGCAACCCATGAGGTACGGCAGGTTAATACTGATTTTCTCATCTAAATGCAAATGTCATGTCAATTTTATGTTGAGCCAAATGCTTGATAAGCGAGCTAAATTACAACTTCCTAAGGGGGATAATCATTAACCATGTTAAATGTAAAGGTATGAATGCAACAACAACCCGACACTTTCCTACATCCTAATAACAAAGAAGTCACAAGACAAGTACCATTGAGAATCTCAGGGAAACCAGAGGAGAAACTCGCCAATGGGTCATTTATTACATATTATAAACTGGGTGGTTCGAGCCCCGAATGGTGATTGGCTGACAGCCGTGGTATATCAGACCGTATACCTAGGGTATGACAAAACGTTTCATTTTACTGCTATAAATACGTTGGTAACCAGTTTTTAATAGCTATAAGGCACCTCAGGGGTTTGTGGTATATGGCCAATATACCATGGCTAAGCTCTGTATCCAGGCACTCTGCATTGTGTCGTGCATAAGAACAGCCCTTAGCCGTGGTATATTGGCAATATACCACATCCTCCTTGGGCCTTATTGCTCAACTGTACACACCTGAGGGTCATTAAACGCCAACACACAGGTGCACACCCAAAACGACATCTTATACAACACTACAGGTTGTCATAGAAACACACAGAAGAGGAAGAGAAGAAACCAGGCCTCAAAAAAGACTGTGCATCCATTCAGACTCCTAAAGTACCTCTTACTGTAGCGCTCCGCTAAACATACAACGCAGCAACACTGCAGAAAACAGCTCTCCTTTATGGAAGTAGCTGAGGAGAGGGAAAAAAGGGAAAATCCCGAAACCACATGGGTACTGAGGCATAGCAATGAGAGAAAACCAAGAGGGCAGATGGAGTATAAACAAAGGTAGAAAACCTCTGTGACTACTTTAGAGTTCCTTTAAGAAACATGACATGGCGTTTAGATTGTTGTTGTTGTCGTTTCATATGCTGTTGCTCTTTTAGTTCCTTGGTAGTTGTGGGAGCGTAAGTTTTTGGTTTCCCATTGGTTCTGGGATCGAAGCCATGAGTTTCCTGACCAGTAAAACTGTATATTTTTTAAACGTTCTGAGAATGGAAGTGAAAATCTGGGACTTTTGTTTTTCGGTTGCTGGGAGGTTCTGAGAACATTATAATCTGGTTCCTTTAAAGTTTTCCTGGGAGGTTTTAATAACGTTCTGAGAATGAAGATTATAGGTTATTTTGAGTGTTTTGAATATCTTAACTTTCACTGAATGTTTCAATAAGACTTTCAATAACACTGCTAGCTTACAGTACATTCTGCTGAAGTAATGAAATACGTTATTTAACGTATTTCAAAATAATGTTATTTTGTCAAGTTTCTTAAATGTGCTGAGAATGTTCCAAAGCTAAGCAATTGTCTTGCACCATTCCCAGAACGTTGTGGGAAGGATATATGCAAAATAACCAAAGGACAACCATGCTCCCACCAAGCTCTAAGACACATATGGTTCTCAGAACATTATTTGTTAGCTGGGAAGAGACAAAGAGTCACAGATATGGTCCCTCAGGGCAGGGGAGGGGTAGGTGAGGGTGCAGACAGACAGGGCATGGCTGAGATCATGTTCTGCATTTCGGTACCATCAAGCATAACTTCAAAAACCCTACATAATAAATGGCATAGAAGACAACATGTGTTACCTTTAAGGGAATGTACAAGAATGGAGAATTCAGCTACTGACATGATTATGAATTAAAATTAAATAGCAAGACTTCAGTAACTTGTCACGCCCTGGCCATAGAGAGGTTTTTATTTTCTATTTTGGTTAGGCCAGGGTGTGACTAGGGTGGGCATTCTAGTTTCTTTATTTCTATGTTGGTGTGGTTCCCAATAATAGGCAGCTGTCTATCGTTGTCTCTGATTGGGGATCATATATAAGTTGTCCTTTTTCGTTTGGGTTTTGTGGGTAGTTATTTTCTGTTTAGTGTCTGCACCTGACAGAACTGTTTTTTCGTTTTTTTCTCTTTGTTATTTTGTTCGAGTGTTTTTTGATTAATAAAACATCATGAACACTTACCACACTGCGTTTTGGTCCATGCATTCCGACAAGAGCCGTGACAACTATACTGAACAAAATTATAAAATGCTAAATGTTTTTACTGAGTTACAGTTCATAGAAGGAAATCAGTCAATTTATATAAATTCATTAATCCAAATCTATGGATTTCACATGATTGGGCAGGGGTGCAGCTATGGGTCAGCCTTGGAGGGCATAGGGCCAGCCACTGGTGAGCCAGGCCCAGCCAATCAGAATGAGTCTTTCCCCAAAAAAGGGCTTTATTAAAAATCAAATCAAAGTTTATTTGTCACGTGCTTCGAATACAACAGGTGTAGACAGTGAAATGCTTACTTACAGGCTTTAACCAACAGTGCAATTTCTAAGTTAAAAAAAGGTATTAGGTGAACAATAGATAAGTAGAGAAATAAAAACAACAGTAAAAAAGACAGTGAAAAATAACAATAGCGAGGCTATATACAGGCACCGGTTAGTCGGGCTGATTGAGGTAGTATGTACATGTAGGTATGGTTAAAGTGACGATGCATATATGATAAACAGAGATTAGCAGTAGCGTAAAAGAGGGGTTGGCGGGTGGTGGATGGCGGGACACAATGCAGATAGTCCGGGTAACCAATGTGCGGGGGCACCGGTTGGTCGGGCCAATTGAGGTAGTATGTACATGAATGTATAGTTAAAGTGACTATGCATATATGATAAACAGGGGTTGGGGGGGCACACAATGCAAAAAGTCTGGGTGGCCATTTGATTACCTGTTCAGGAGTCTTATGGCTTGGAGATAAAAACTGTTGAGAAGCCTTTTGGTCCTAGATTTGGCACTCCGGTACTGCTTGCCATGCGGTAGTAGAGAGAACAGTCTATGACTGGGGTGGCTGGGGTCTTTGACAATTTTTAGGGCCTTCCTCTGACACCGCCTGGTGTAGAGGTCCTGGAGGGCAGGCAGCTTAGCCCAGTGATGTACTGGGCCATACGCACTACCCTCTGTAGTGCCTTGCAGTTGCCGTACCAGGCAGTGATGCAAACAGTCAGGATGCTCTCGATGTTGCAGCTGTAGAACCCTTTGAGGATCTCAGGACCCATGCCAAATCTTTTTAGTTTCCTGAGGGGGAATAGGCTTTTTCGTGCCCTCTTCATGACTGTCTTGGTGTGTTTGGACCTTTCTAGTTTGTTGTTGATGTGGACACCAAGGAACTTGAGAATGGATGTGGATGGATGTGGACACCAAGGAACTCAACCTGCTCCACTACAGAATGGGGGCGTGCTCGGTCCTCTTCTTCCTGTAGTCCACAATCATCTCCTTAGTCTTGGTTACGTTGAGGGATAGGTTGTTATTCTGGCACCACCCGGCCAGGTCTCTGACCTCTTCCCTATAGGCTGTCTCATCGTTGTCGGTGATCAGGCCTACGACTGTTGTGTCGTCTGCAAACTTAATGATGGTGTTGGAGTCGTGCCTGGCCAAGCAGTCGTGGGTGAACTGGGAGTACAGGAGGGGACTGAGCATGCACCCTTGAGGGGCTCCAGTGTTGAGGATCAGCGTGTCAGATGTGTTGCTACCTACCCTCACCACCTGGTGGCGGCCCGTCAGGAAGTCCAGGATCCAGTTGCAGAGGGAGGTGTTTAGTCCCAGGATCCTTAGCGATGAGCTTTGAGAGATGAGCTTTGAGAGTACTATGGTGTTGAACGCTGAGCTGTAGTCAATGAATAGCATTCTCACATAGGTGTTCCTTTTGTCCAGGTGGGAAAGGGCAGTGTGGAGTGCAAAACAGATTACATCATCTGTGGATCTATTGGGGCGGTGTGCAAATTGGAGTGGGTCTAGGTTTTCTGGGATAATGGTGTTGATGTTAGTCTTTACCAGCCTTTCAAAGCACTTCATGGCTACGGATGTGAGTGCTACGGGTCTGTAGTCATTTAGGCAGGTTGCCTTAGTGTTCTTGGGCACAGGGACTATGGTGGTCTGCTTGAAACATGTTGGTATTACAGACTCAATCAGGGACATGTTGAAAATGTCAGGGAAGACACCTGCTAGTTGGTCAGCACATGCCCGGAGCACACGTTCTGGTAATCTGTCTGGCCCAGCAGCCTTGTGAATGTTTACCTGTTTAAAGGTCTTACTCACGTCGGCTTCGGAGAGTGTGATCACACAGTCATCCGGAACAGCTGATGCTCTCATGCATGCCTCAGTGTTGCTTGCCTCGAAGCGAGCATAGAAGTGATTTAGCTCGTCTGGTAGGCTCGTGCAACTGCGCAGCTCGTGGCTGTGCTTCCCTTTGTAGTCTGTAATAGTTTGCAAGCCCTGCCACATAAGACGAGTGTCGGAGCCGGTGTAGCATGATTCAATCTTAGCCCTATATTGACGCTTTGCCTGTTTGATAGTTCGTCAGAGGGCATAGCAGGATTTCTTATAAGCTTCCGGGTTAGAGTCCAGCAGCTTGAAAGTGGCAGCTCTACCCTTCAGCTCAGTGCAAATGTTGCCTGTAATCCATGGTTTCTGGTGGGATATGTACATACAGTCACTGTGGGGATGACATCCTCGAAGCACTTATTGATAAAGCCAGTGACTGATGTGGTGTACTCCTCAATGCCATCGGAAGAATCCCAGAACATGTTCCAGTCTGTGCTAGCAAAACAGTCCTGTAATTTAGCATCTGCTTCATCTGACCACTTTTTTAATAGACTGAGTCACTGGTGCTTCCTGCTTTAATTTTTGCTTGTAAGCAGGAATCAGAAGGATAGAATTATGGTCAGATTTACCAAATGGAGGGCGAGAGAGAGAGCTTTGTACGCGTCTCTGTGTGTGGAGTACAGGTGATCTAGAATTTTCCCTCTTGTGTGCACATTTAACATGTTGATAGAAATTAGGTAAAACTGATTTAAGTTTCCCTGCATTAAAGTCTCCGGCCACTAGGAGCGCCGCCTATGGGTGAGCGGTTTCCTGTTTGCGATTCCGCAAACATTCCGTGAAACATAAGATATTACAGTTTTTGATGTCCCGTTGGTAGGATATACCACGTACCTCTTCGAATTTATTGTCCAATGATTGCACATTGACGAGTAATATTGACGATAACGGCAGCTTTCCCACTCGCCTTCTGCGGATCCTTACGAGGCACCCTGCTCTATGTTCTCTGTACCTGCGTCTCTTCCTCTTGCCAATAACGGGGATGTTGGCCTTGTCGGGTGTTAGCAGTATATCCCGTGTGTCCTGCTTGTTGAAGAAAAAATCTTTCTCTACTTCGAGGTGAGTTATCGCTGTCCTGATATGCAAAAGCTATTTTTGGCCGTAAGATATGGTGGCAGAAACATTATGTACAAAATAAGTTACAAATAACGTGAATAAAACCACATAATTGCACAATTGGTTGGGCGCCCGTAAAACTGCTGCCATTTCTTCCGGTGCCATTTTATCCTTAAAAGACAGAAAAACACCAACGTTGGAGGCGGCTTATGGTGGATAAATGAACATTCAATTAGCTGCCAACAGCTTGGTTGGACATTCCTGCAGTCAGCATGCCAATTGCACGCTCCCTCAAAACAAACTTGACGTATGTGGCATTGTGTTGTGTGACAACTGCACATTTTAGAGTGGCCTTTTATTGTCCCCAGCACAAGCTTCTGGATATACCACACCTGTCAGGTGGATGGATTATCTTGGAAAAGGAGAAAAGCTCACTAACAGGGATGTAAACAAATAAGGTTTTTGTGTGAATGAAACATCTCTGAGATTTTTTATTTCAGCTCATGAAAAATGGGTCTTGTTGAAATGGACAGATTCCACCATTCTTCTGCGACTGGGCAAAACAGACTGATGTGTCACTGGCGCCACACACACACACACTGTACAAGATCAAACAGAGAACAACATCTCCAACTCATGCACCAGTCTGGTGGAGAGATTTAGACTGAAGAGCCTGCTACTGATTGCACAAGGTCTTCCTACATACCCAACTGTCCTCTGACCCAACCATGGTAGATTGGTCTAAAATGAAACGTTATCACTAGTGCTTGATTCAACCAGTTATGCATGTGTAGTCTACTCACATCACACCCGAGATCCATCAGCACAAGAGGACATCAACATTCAGAAAATATGTTTATATAGTCATCCGATATGTTCCTATATGTTTGGCTCATTTGGCAAAAGCAAGACAGTTAATGTTTATGTTAAGTTTGAGGGGCATTGCAAACAGCGGAAGCACATACTGTAACCAGACCATGAAATCTAGCAGTACGAAGGACATATGGTGTGGTCTATATAAACCTTTTATAAACTGGGTGGTTCGAGCCTGAGTGCTGATTGGCTGACAGCCGTGGTATATCAGACCATATACCACAGGTATGACAAAACATTTCTTTTTACTCTTCTAATTATGTTGGTAACCAGTTTATAATAGCAATAAGGCACCTCGGGGGTTTGTGATATATGACCAATATACCTCGGCTAAGGGCTGTGTCCAGGCAATCCGCGTTGCGTCATGCATAAGAGCAGCCCTTAGCCGTGGTATATTGGCCATATACCAAACCTCCTCGGACCGTATTGCTTAAGCATAGGCTTCACAATTGAAAATTCCTAAATGATTCTTAGAAGCAGCAAAGTCAAATCATTCCCAGCTCGTTAGCCAGGTACACATGCTTTGTTGCTTTTAATATCTTCTCACCTGCTTTAATGACCTGCACTGTTCCTGTCAATATGACTGGTACTAACTCAGTCCTGTTAAGACTTTAAAAGCAGTCAGTCTCAAGTTCAAAGGCAAAGAGTTTAAACTCTAGAGGAACGCTATACAGAGGCGCTTCTCAAACCTGCCATGTTTACTCTAGAGTAAAGCTATACAGAGGCGCTTCTCAAACCTGCCATGTTTACTCTAGAGTAAAGCTATACAGAGGCGCTTCTCAAACCTGCCATGTTTACTCTAGAGTAAAGCTATACGGAGGCACTTAAGCCTTGTTCACAGTGCAAGCCTTAATGCTCAAATCAGTTTAGTTTTTTAAATCACTTTTGGTATACTCACTGTCCAAACAGCAAGTTAGAAGTGACTAACGCTAGTTGCCATAATAACCATGGGTGTGGCACAATGGGGTAGGCTGATTGGTGGTGGTGCTACTGTTTATGATCCCTCAAAAGTAATGTAGCAAGCTATGGTGACAACAATACCTGTCATGGATGCAGTGGTGTAAACTACTTAAGTAAAAATACTTGAAAGTACTACTTTAGTAGGCTTTTGGGGTATCTGTAAATAACTATTTATATTTGACAACTTTGACTTCACTACATTCCTAAAGGAAATGAAGTACTTTTGACTCCATAACATTTTCCTGACACAAAAAAATACTTTGAATGATTAGCAGGATAGGAAATTGTCTAATTCACACTTATCAAGAGAACATCCACGGTCATCCCTACTGCCTCTGATCTGGCGGACTTACTAAACACACGTGCTTCATTTGTAAATTATGTCTGAGGATACCCCTTGCTATCGGCAGGTAGCCTGGCGGGGGCAGCAGGTAGCCTGGTGGGTAGGAGCGTTGGGCCAGTAATCCCCAAGCTGACAAGGTAAAAGTCTGTCGTACTGCCCCTGAGCAAGGCAGTACGACACCCACTGTTCCCCGGGCGCCGATGACGTGGATGTCAATTAAGGAAGCCCCCCCACAAATCTCTGACTCAGAGGGGTTGGATTCAATGCGGAAAGAAACATTTCAGTTGAATGCATTCAGCTGTAAAACTAACTAGGTATCCCCCTTTCCCTATCCGTAAAAAAAGAAAAAAGAAAATGGATGCTGTCTGGTTTGCTTTATATAAAGAATTTGAAATTATTTAATACTTAAGTATATGTTAGCAATTAAATGTACTTTTGATACTTAAGTATATCTAAAACCAAATACCTTTACTCAAGTATTACAATTGGGTAATTTTTCCACCACTGCATGGATGCTTCCCAGTTGCTTTGAATGTTTAAAATCATAGTGTAAGAACACTTTTAAACCCTCAAAGGATAAAAGCATCCTACTTTCAGAATGAGTCCTTTTTGGCTAGCCACAGCAGTCAGCTAGCTAGGTAGCTGTTTAGCTATCTAGCACATTCACTAATTTGTTCGTTAACTAAACAATTGACAAGGTAGTTAAATACCATATGTTCTTCTAAAACTGTCAACAGAGTAGCTAGCTAACCAATAAGATATGAGATATGCCAAATAAGTCTAAAAACCACTTGAGGGCAAATAAATCAGATTTGAGTCGCATGGCAAGGAATCAGATTTCTATTCATAGGTGGTTTGAAATGTGGCTTGAAATATCTGATTCCATGTGCTTTTTGGCTGTTCAGACTGCCAGAAAAAAAACGGATTAGAATTGGACGTGCAAAAAAATATATATTTGAGTCACTGCCAATGTAAGCAGGGCTTTAGAGACCTATGATATGATGCAAAACTCATCATAGTGGCTATATTTCTGCCTCCTAGAACAGTAATCGCTCAGAGATGCACAAAAAGGATAAAGGAAAGATTCCCCCATTTTTAATTAAGTGGCATCTGTATGTGGACCCAACGCTAGCCTTGATTCCACGCTTGTGAGTATGGTACTGCGACACTAACCCGACGCAAATGACTATGCAATTTACCCGTATTAAGAGCAAACTTTATGAGCCTTGCTTTAACTTTCACATAAAAGTTATTGGAAGGCAGTTATTGCATGAGTCAGGGTATGATTTCATAATGACTGTTGTGTTTATTCTGGAAAAATTACTTTCGGACAAGATAAACCCGCAAAGCCCCAAGGATTTCTCAAATGGACTTTTTACCTCAACAGTTCTGTAAACAACGCAACTTAATGTGCTATAGACGGATTAACCCAAAAGGCATACATTCAGAGAGAGGGAGGAAAGTGACACCTAACTGCTGTGTGGATTAAGTTAAACACACACAGACAGAAGAGGAAGGGCTGGGTGCATCAATAATTCATATAGATGTTTTATTGTCACATACACCGGATAGGTGCAGTGATATGTGTTGTTTTACAGGGTATGCCATAGTAGTACAGTGCCCCTGGAACAAATGAATATGTGAAATTAAATGTAGATAAAAAAGAGCTAAGGACAATGTTAGTCTTGTTAGCATTCATGCTATCACATCGAATTGCCCGGCTCTGATAGCAACCATAATCTTGCCCGAGCCCAATCCAATCAACCATTCGCATGCCATCACAATATTTACAACACAGTTGAACTCCAAGCTCTTTAAATAACCATCAGGTTAAGTATCATTATATCCAATTGGATGATGCTGCTGTGACATGAAAAAAGTCAATGACTTAAAACAGTTCTCTTTTCAATGGGAATTGAGTCATATTTTACAATGTAAAACTGTCACAATCAATTGAGCTATTTGCCTTCTGAAAACTGCAGACAATTACTTTGGACTATCCCTGGTAAATGCTAAACATACTATAACAGTTAGTTCAAAACTGATTTTAGTTATTAGAGGGTAACATCCAGCAGACCAGGGTTTAAACCCACAAACCTTGCAGTTATGCACACACACCACCTTTTGACAGAGGCCAAATTAAAGGTTACAATAGCACTGCCAATGATAGACTTTTGTTTGTAAAAAAATTAAAAATATGGCTCAGCATATGGAAATGTTGTATAATGACCCTTTAACAGAAAATCTCCTTCTGGTGTAAAAAACATGGAAATTAAAAAATAGACATTTTAAGTGAGAAGTAGGCATTGGTTTAAAGCCAAAAACTAAAAGAAATTCACAAGCGCCACAATGCCTACTCCACCCATGCTCTACCAAGGTTTTCCAGCACACAGCTTTTACGTAATACAGTAGCTATGTTGGTCTAGTGTACTTCAAATAATGTGTATGCAGGTTGCTTAGGATTCAGATCTTCTCAAACAGCCTAATTCAGAGAAATAATGGACTTTACAGTGTCTTATTAAAATAATGTATATTCACTGAACAAAAATATAAACGCAACATGTAAAGTGTTGGTCCCATGTTTCATGAGCTAAAATAAAAGCTCACAGAAATGTTCCATACACAAAAAAAGCTTATTTATTTCAAATGTTGTGCACAAATTTGTTTACATCCCTGTTAGTCAGCATTTCTCCCTTGCCAAGATAATCCATCTACCTGACAGGTGTGGTATATCAAGAAGCTGATTAAACAGCATGATTATTACACAGGTGCACCTTGTGCTGGGGACAATAAAATTCAAATCTAAAATGTGCAGTTTTGTCACAAAATAATGACACATATGTCTCAAGTTGAGGGAACATTTGAGGGAGCGTGCAATTGGCATGCTGACTGCAGGAATGCCCATCAGAGCTGTTGGCAGAGAATTTAATGTTCATTTCGCTACCCTAAACTGGCCTCACAACTGCACACGTGTAACAACGCCAGCCCAGGACCTCCACATCGGACAGATGATGAAACTGTGGGTTTGGACAACCGAAGAATTTCTGCACAAACTGTCAAAAACTGTCGACTGTCATCTGCGTGCTCGTCGTCCTCACCAGGGTCTTGAACTGACTGCAATTCGGTATCATAACTGACTTCAGTAGGCAAATGCTCACCTTCGATGGCCACTGGCACGCTGGAGAAGTGTGCTCTTCACGGATAAATCCCGGTTTCAACTGTACCGGGCAGTATGGCATCGTGTGGGCGAGTGGTTTGCAGATGTCAACGTTGTGAACAGAGTGCTCCATGGTGCCGGTGGGGTTATGGTATCGGCAGGCATAAGCTACGGACAACGAACACAATGGCAATTTATCAATGTCAATTTGAATGCATTGTTTAGTGTTACGTGACAGACACCGTGGTCTACAAGGCTGTTTAAGCCTCTTGTGGTAGTTCCACCATGTATAAATGTAACGTAATACTATTTGTAAGATCAATAGAGAGTATGTAGGGAAAATGTAGTGTGTGTGGCAAGGAAAATGGCAGACAGGCGATGTGTGTGTCTCTCCCTCTCCACACTCGTGTGAGACTTGGCAAGTCTGAGTGCCAAGCTGCATGTAAACAGTGAACCCACTGACACGCTCCATGCCACAGCAAGGCATGCATGAAATATATATACTGTAAACTGTAACCCACTGTACCTGGGGATAACCTGAGCTATGCACCACCATGAGGGAGAGGGGAGAGTGTGAGAAGCAATAGATGGAACGATACATATTAAACCAAGTCTCTAGATTTGCCATCTGCATTCAACCCAACAGCTGCTAATTTGGCACACTAGATCTGAATAACTGCATGCCAATTTTAACTTTCTCATTGTACAGATTGTACAAATGTTATTTGTGTAGAGAAACAACTATTTCCATGCAGAAGACCGTTTAAAGGTTACTTTCTCAACAGATATGGGTTTACTTGTTGGCTTTATTTGTTGGCTAATCACAAAAACATGTTGCCTCATTGTCAATGGAAGGGGCTTTGTCACTTCAGCCTGGCCCTTGCTCAGCATTTGCGAAAGTGTGGGGCATTTTGTGGTGAAGTGTTACTGTACATACATTTTGTGGTGAAGTGTTACTGTACATACATTTTGTGGTGAAGTGTTACTGTACATACATTTTGTGGTGAAGTGTTACTGTACATACATTTTGTGGTGAAGTGTTACTGTACATACATTTTGTGGTGAAGTGTTACTGTACATACATTTTTTATCGTGTTTTCTAAACACATTACCACTTCCTTATGGAAACTGCGGCTGTGAGTCCAGGCAGCAGACATTTTAAATATGACCACTCCCAAACCTTTTATTTATTTTTTCTAATTAAAATGCCAGAAGTACAGGCAACGTCAGTACTATTTTTGAATGTACTGTCAGTCTAAATAACCTGGCAGAAAGTGACTTTAGCTACTGTACTCCAGGAACAAGCAGAGACGACACATTGAACCAATAAGTGCTCTTAGTACCTTACCTTCCTGTTATTATCATTCAACAACCATTGAAAATTACACACAAAAAAATCTAATCACTGTTTGTAGCTATTCCTCTGATGCATCAGCTAATTACAGAGTAGGTACACATTAGAGCCTAGCACTTACAACTGTTCCTATGTCGTTTCATTGTCAAGCATTGCAATCCGAACTGCTGAAGATCTAATTCATGGACTATCACTCAGAATAAGATCATCTACTAGCTAAGTGAGAAAAATGTAAACAGTGAAAGCCAAGTAGACACCCGTCTACCCTACAAAGGGGTTTATAGCACTCCCCCTAAACCTATTTAATGCCATCTGTTAAGTGCTATTGGTTTCCTCTTGACTAGGCCCCATGCTGATTCCCTCTTTCCCTCTCTGGTACATTAGCAATGGCTTAGTAGATGCAGAATATAGAAAGGCCAATGTGCGTTACTCCTGTCCCTGCCATGAACACTGCTCTGTGTGGAAGTCCCTCGGGAAGCAGGGGCCCCCCTCCCCCTCCACAGGCTCTCCAGGTCTGCCAAAGAGAGTGCGCTTTAGTGAGAGACACACTGTGCTGTGTGGAGGCCGATCCCTGCTGTTGCCGCAATGTGTGTGAAGGGTGTTCGTGCGTATGCACGGGCGCGTGTGTGGTATCTGTTTAACAAGAGTGAGAGTCTTAAAACAGAGTGTTAGCAGATGTGGTACAGGTATCTTCTTGGTCTTGGTCCTAGAGACACATTGTGTGGATTACAGAACATGTGGGTGCTGTTTTCCTATAAGCAAATCCGCAGGGGTAAAAAGAGTAGCAAAGCTGCTAGGCAGGAAGAGGCCCAAAAAGCAAATCAGGCCATGGTGTTCCACAAGGAGGGTCTTCCAGGTGGTGATTGGATGATCAACAAGGTTTAAGTCTTTAATTCATGGATTGATTGCTCGCAAGGCTGTCCTGGGAACACCTTGTGTGCTATGCCTGTCATGTGCTGATCAGGAGTCAAGTGTTTCGCCAAGTGAGGAGAACAAGGCTCTTAACTAACGCCTCACAAACCCGGATCCGGGATCCCCCCCATCAAAAAAGCTGACTAGCATAGCCTAGCCTAAAGCCACAGGGATATCATATAATAAAATGTTCATGAAATCACAAGTCCAAGACACCAAATGAAAGATACACATCTTGTGAATCCAGCCATCATTTCTGATTTTTAAAATGTTTTACAGGGAAGACACAATATGTAAATCTATTAGCTAACCACGTTAGCAAAAGACACCACTTTTTTACTCCACCATTTTTTTACTCCATCAGTAGCTATCACAAATTCGACCAAATAAAGATATAAATAGCCACTAACCAAGAAACAACTTCATCAGATGACAGTCTGATAACATATTTATTGTATAGCATATGTTTTGTTAGAAAAATGTGCATATTTCAGGTATAAATCATAGTTTACCATTGCAGCCACCATCACAACTCTCACCAAAGCGACTAGAATAACTACAGAGACCATCGTGTATTACCTAATTACTCATCATAAAACATTTCTTAAAAATACACAGCGTACAGCAGATGAAAGACACAGATCTTGTGAATCCAGCCAATATTTCAGATTTTCTAAGTGTTTTACAGCGAAAACACAATATAGCGTTATATTAGCTTACCACAATAGCAAACATCACAACAGCATTGATTCAAGGCAAAAATAGCGATAACGTATAAACCACCAAAATATATTAATTTTTTCACTAACCTTCTCAGAATTCTTCAGATGACAGTCCTATAACATCATATTACACAATGCATATAGAGTTTGTTCGAAAATGTGCATATTTAGCGGCACAAATCGTGGTTATACAATGTGATTAGTGGCCAAAACTTCAAGCAATCTGTCCGGCGCCATCTTGGAGAGGCACCTATTCTAATCGAAAACTATTCATAAACTTGACTAAAAAATACAAGTTGGACAGCAAATGAAAGACAAATTAGTTCTTAATGCAATCGCTGTGTTACATTTTTAAAATTAACGTTACTTCAAGCATACAGCGTGCGCTAAAGCGAGACCGCACCGAAATTCATGGCGGAATTATTATTTGACATTTGTCAACATAAATACGAATTAACAACATAAAGATTGCTTACTATTTGCCGAGCTTCCATCAGAATCTTGGGCAAGGTGTCCTTTCTCCAGAACAATCGTCTTTTGGTTGAAAGATGTCCTCTTCTCATGTGGAAAAAGCAGCTAACGATAGCCACCCACTGGAGAGGTGTCCAACTCGTGAAAGCGCATCACAAAGAAATCCAGGAAAATCGCAATAAACTGATATAAACTGCTATAAGTCGGTTTAAATCAACTACCTTATGATGTCTTTAACAACTATAACGAGTAAAAACATGACCGGAGATACAGAACTGCTAAAACGAAAGCTTTGCAGGAGGCCATTGTGATGTCCCTGATGCGCCAGGCGCACCGTTGAAAAGAACGGTACTTCCGTTCCACGGTCTTATATAGGGCCCCAGATTGCGCAATCCACTCCATTCAAATTCTCCCCGCTTACTGACATCTAGAGGAAGGCGTATGCAGTGCATGTAGCCCGATGGCTTACATGGGGACTTATAAACTGACCTTAGAACAGGGACCTCGATTTCTGAAATCTCACTCCCTGACAGGAAATGTGCTGCAGAATGAGTTCTGTTTCACTCAGAGAAATAATTCAAACGGTTTTAGAAACTAGAGAGTGTTTTCTATCCAATAGTAATAATAATATGCATATTGTACGAGCAAGAATTGAGTACGAGGCAGTTTAATTTGGGAACAAATTTTTACAAAGTCGAAATGGCGCCCCCCTAGTGTCAAGAAGTTAACTCTTAAAATGTATCTAAATGTAATCGAAAATATAATGTAATCCCCAAAAGTAATTATTCATCATGAAGGTCTATAAACAATAACTAGTAATGCTACAAACTCCAAGAAAGGTTAAAATCTCAACTTTCTGGAATTTTTTAAAATAAATTGCTGCGATGTAGTCACTTTTGAGGACACAAGCTCAAGTACACAGTACAAATATGATAAAAAAATATGAAAATAACATATTTTATGATGTATAGCCTTTTTAACAAAGCTGTAAAAATAAGGCTTGAAATTACATAATTTTTCTAAATACAACAATCAATTTATAAACGACTAACTATACAATTTCACCTTCCATATAACTGTAAAATACATATTTCTATATTTAGTGTTAGAGAAAATGTGCATATTTTCTAAAGGTCTCTCGATCAAAACGTCTGTCCCCACCGCTGTGAATGTCACACAGAGCTTTAGCTTAGCTTCCTGAACTCGTTAGGAACACGCCTTTCATCTCATATTTACATTGTCCTTCTATGCCAAGTGTATGAATTATTTTAGATGAATGGCTATAAATCGATCTCTGAATGTGCTACCGCGACAAAACCACTATCTCCTGTTGCGTTATGATGTAAGGATTCCAGGCATATGCGTTGTTGGTGGCTGTAATGTAAGGTCCAGCCAGGGGTTGAAGGACAGTTGGAAGAGTGAATGAAATGATAGGAGGGACATCCCAGCTTCAAGTGGTGTCAGATTTCCCATCCTGCTTCACAAGTGCAGAAGAGACATACTGTGTTGTGTCCATGAGAATCTATGGTTTCCACATATCGATTTATACTATAGGTCGACCGATTATGATTTTTCAACGCCGATACCGATACCGATTATTGGAGGACCAAAAAAGCCGATACCGATTAATCGGACGATTTTTAAAATGTATCTGTAATAATGACAATTACAACAATACTGAATGAACACTTATTTTAACTTAATATAATACATCAATAAAAATCAATTTAGCCTCAAATAAATAATGAAACATGTTCAATTTGGTTTAAATAATGCAAAAACAAAGTGTTGGAGGAGAAAGTAAAAGTGCAATATGTGCCATGTAAAAAAAACTTTTAAGTTCCTTGTGTAACAGTACAACTTTATGGGGGTCCCCTCGCCCCGACACGGGCGCGAACCAGGGACCCTCTGCACACATCAACAACTGACACCCACGAAGCGTCGTTACCCATCGCTCCACAAAAGCCGCGGCCCTTGCAAGGGGAAACCCTACTTCAGGTCTCAGAGCAAGTGACGTAACCGATTGAAATGCTATTAGCGCGTACCCGCTAACTAGCTAGCCATTTCACATCCGTTACACTCACCCCCCTTTCAACCTCCTCCTTTTCCGCAGCAACCAGTGATCCGGGTCAACAGCATCAATGTAACAGTATAACTTTAGTGCGTCCCCTCGCCCCGACCTCGTGCGCGAACCAGGGACCCTCTGCACACATCAACAACGGTCACCCACGAAGCATCGTTACCCATCACTCCACAAAAGCCGCGGCCCTTGCAGAGCAAGGGGAAACCCTACTTCAGGTCTCAGAGCAAGTGACGTAACCGATTGAAATGCTATTAGCGCGTACCCGCTAACTAGCTAGCCATTTCACATCCGTTACACTTGCTCAGAACATGAGAACATATGAAAGCTGGTGGTAACTTTTAACATGAGACTTCAATATTCCAAGGTAAGAGGTTTTAGGTTGTAGTTAATATAGTATTTATAGGACTATTTCTCTCTATACCATTTGAATTCCATATACCTTTGACTATTGGATGTTCTTATAGGCACTTTAGTATTGCCAGTGTATAGCTTCCGTCCCTCTCCTCGCTCCTACCTGGGCTCGAACGAGGAACACATCGACAACAGCCACCCTCGAAGCAGCGTTACCCATGCAGAGCAAGGGGAACAACTACTCCAAGTCTCAGAGCGAGTGACGTTTGAAACGCTATTAGCACGCACCCCGCTAACTAGCTAGCCATTTCACATCGGTTACACCAAGCCTATCAACTCCCGAGATTAGGCTGAAGTCATAAACAGCGCAATGCTTGAAGCACCTGTGAAGAGCTGCTGGCAAAACGCAAGAAAGTGCTGTTTGAATGAATGCTTACGAGCCTGCTGCTGCCTACCATCGCTCAGTCAGACTGATCTATCAAATATCAAATCATAGACTTAATTATAACATAATAACACACAGAAATACGAGCCTTTGGTCATTAATATGGTAGAATCCGGAAACTATCATTTCGAAAACAAAACGTTTATTATTATCGCATATACCCTGACTCTGCGTGCAATGAACGCAAGAGAAGTGACACAATTTCACCTGGTTAATATTGCCTGCTAACCTGGATTTCTTTTAGCTAAATATGCAGGTAGACAAATATATACTTCTGTGTATTGATTTTAAGAAAGGCATTGATGTTTATGGTTAGGTACACGTTGGAGCAACGACGGTCCTTTTTCCGCGAATGCGCACCGCATCGATTATATGCAACGCAGGACACGCTAGATAAACTAGTAATATCATCAACCGTGTGTAGTTAACTAGTGATTATGATTGATTGATTGATTCTTTTTATAAGATAAGTTTAATGCTAGCTAGCAACTTACCTTGGCTTCTTACTGCATTCGCGTAACAGGCAGGCTCCTCGTGGAGTGCAATGAGAGGCAGGTGGTTAGAGCGTTGGACTAGTTAACTGTAAGGTTGCAAGATTGCATCCCTGAGCTGACAAGGTAAAAATCTGTGGTTCTGCCCCTGAACAAGGCAGTTAACCCACCGTTCCTAGGCCGTCATTGAAAATAAGAACGTGTTCTTAACTGACTTGCCTAGTTAAATAAAGTTGTAAAAATATATATATATATTTTTTTTTAAATATCGATTTCCGATTGTTATGAAAACTTGAAATCGTCCCTAATTAATCGGCCATTCCGAGTGAAAAAGTGAAAATGTCAGTCAGAACCTGTACCAGAACAACGCAGGTCCCCAAAACAGGGGAATTTACATCTAATTAACGCACTCAGCAATTTCCCAGATCAAGGTTAAGTCAGCATGGGCAGATAAGGTGACCACAGATCTTGAAACATTTTTAACGTCAAAACTAACATTTGGGTGACAGTGCAAGACTGACCGTAGATCAAAATAAAAAGCTTACGAAGCACATACAAATTATGCAAGACAAAAATCTGGAGAGAATTCCGATTGGCATTCCCAGTAGTCCTCTGTGTGTGAGAAGATAATCAAATCCTACGTGGGGTTTGTGCCTTGGTGAGAGCAGCTGGAAGTAATGGAGGCCAATTATGAACCAAGCCTAGAGTGAGCGAAGAAATAAGTCTTCTGGAATCACAAAATAATCTAATCCTGGAGTGCTTGGTCATCATGAATATGCAGCTGGCAGGGGGAAAGAACAGTGGGGCTTAATCGAGCTGTCATCAATATTCCAAGATGGCTACAGATCTGACGGAAATCCCAGGCAGAACTGATTTCACCTGGGACACTGAGTGCCATCGAGATCTACTTAATGAAAGACAGTCAGTCGTTATCGCTTCTGGGACACTACATTCTAGACTGAAGTCAAACAATGCCAAACACTTAAAAAACTGGAACATATTTCAAGACTGTGCTCCTACTCTTCTGACAGGAAACAGAATGTACAGATTTGCCCCTAAGGGGATTTTTATTAGTCTGTGGTGCTGCAGTTGTTCTTGACACTCGCGTGTCGAGCAGGTACATCTTATATAACCGTAATGCCCTTGAGTCAAGCCCAGGCAAGGCATGTATGAGGTGGGGACCAGCTTCATTGTGTAAGATAGAACCCCCCCAAAAATCCCAGGAAAGCCACTACACAACACTAAACAACACATTAATTGCACTATAACTGTGACAAATGGTGCCCACAAACTGTTCGGGCCTACATAAAGCTGTTCCAACAGCAGAGCTTTCTTTCCAGCACAATGGAATGAATCCTTACCACCGCTACACCTAGCTATTTGGCAGCGAAAAAGCCTTGTCTGGCAGAGCCTTGTCTGGCAGCGAAAAAGTTAATTCAGCCTCATTTACTGCTTTTGAAAAAGACATAGCTGACAGGGCTGACTTGCTTAAACAAATGTGGTTTCTACAGAAAATTGAAATGTACATAGTACATACTATGGCATAAGATGAGTGGATAAGAGGCAATCAGTAATTTCGATTAAGACATTAATGAGTGAGCTAAGATGGATGTAGTCAATATAACTATTTGTTCAGCATTTTTGTACTGTATAACAACAGAATTCAGAACATGGGCTGTTCTTACAGTATTATCCCTGTACACCAAGTCAGAACCGTAGGATAAATAAAGGGGGCATATAAGCAGACAATGAAAGCTTACAATATTCAATGATTACATTTCTCTAAAACAGGTTATGAGCTACATGTGCACCACCAAGTCAGAACAGTAGGCTAAGTTATGAGGGGAAAGGGACAAAATTATTATGGTGAGACACATGGGTTAATAACAGCTTACTACACAACACATACCTATTACTTTCTTAGCTACAATATTACATAATTTATGCAGCAGCATACAATACATGTTTGGACTCCCCTTGTTGTGCTGTAATCACTTTAACAGGAAGGTGGAAGGTGGTCCATATTGTGGGCAAATTTTGTCATCAAACTTTGTCAAAGTCTGGCATTCTCTGGATTTACGGTGCTTTCAAGAGAACTGAAAACTTGGAAAAAAACAAAGTTGAATCATGACGTCAGTGATCTTCAGGTCAGAGCTCTAGAAAGAGGCCAGAGTTCACGACATGGAATTCCGAGTTGGATGACAATTCAAAACATATTTTCCAAGCCGGAACTAGATTTTTTCCCCGAGTTTGTAACGGCAGCCTTCCTTCTCTTCAAGAGAAGAGGAGGTGTAGCAGGGATCGGACCAACACGCAGCGTAGCCAGTGCTCAACATGTTTAATTAAGACGAATAAACCGTGAACACTTACAAATACAAAATAACAAATGTGGCAAACCGATACAGCCCTATCTGGTGCAGAGACAACACAAAGACAGGAAACAACCACCCACAAAATCCCAACACAAAACAAGCCACCTATATATGATTCTCAATCAGGGACAACGATTGACAGCTGCCTCTGATTGAGAACCATATTAGGCCGAACACAGAAACAGACAAACTAGACACACAACATAGAATGCCCACCCAGCTCACGTCCTGACCAACACTAAAACAAGTAAAACACATAAGCACTATGGTCAGGACGTGACAGAGTTCCCAGTTGTCTTGATCTCACTTGAAGTCTGAGAATTCCCAGTTGTTTTGAACGTGGCAGAAGTCATGCTGGTTTGACAGAATGGCCAATGTATTCAACCTCTTCTGGCCCATGGTGTTGCATGTGAATGTTTATCCTTTTTAAGTTTGGAAAAGAGACCCTTAAAACCAGACTTGGACCACACACCCTCTCCACTGAATAGCAGGCTAGTGATTGCTTTGCAACACTTGCAGTTAGCCACTGATTCCTTCCAAACCACTCGATTTCCAACTTGTTGTGTAATGTTTATGTCCAATGGCCGATGAGCACCGATACGTTTCATCGAGAATTTCTCTTCATATGACAAGGGTTGAAAAGAATTTGCCAGGAGATTGTCGACTTGACTCATGATGATAACTGCTTGTCTAGCTTGCTAACTAAGATTTTGAAAGTATGATGTTGACATGATCAGTCCAATTAAAGCTACAGTAGATATATGATTTGACATCATTTTATCTGTGGCCAATGACCTTGAGCCTTCTTGGGATGTGCACTTCTAACGTAAATCTAAGGCAACACCCAAGGGTCTTGAATTTTCAAGCTATTCCCGTAGATTTTGTGGTGATGTTTGAGGACCCATGCCAAATCCTTTCAGTCTCCTGAGGGGGAATAGGTTTTGTTATGCCCTCTTCACGACTGTCTTGGTGTGCTTGGACCATGTTAGTTTGTTGGTGATGTGGATACCAAGGAACTTGAAGCTCTCAACCTGCTCCACTGCAGCCCCGATGAGAATGGGGGTGTGCTCGGTCCTCTTCTTCCTGTAGTCCACAATCATCTCCTTCGTCTTGATCACATTGAGGGAGAGGTTGTTGTCCTGGTACCACACGGCCAGGTCTCTGACCTCCTCCCTATAAGCTGTCTCGTTGTTGTCGGTGATCAGGCCTACCACTGTTGTGTCATCTGCAAACTTAATGATGGTGTTGGAGTCGTGCCTGGCCGTGCAGTCATGAGTGAACAGGAAGTACAGGAGGAGACTGAGCACGCACCCCTGAGGGGCCCCTGTGTTGAGGATCAGCGAGGCGTATGGGTTGTTACCTACCCTTACCACCTGGGGGCGGCCCGTCAGGAAGTCCAGGATCCAGTTGCAGAGGGAGGTGTTTAGTCCCAGGGTCCTTAGCTTATTGATGAGCTTTGAGGGCACTATGGTGTTGAACGCTGAGCTGTAGTCAATGAATTGCATTCTCACATAGGTGTTTCTTTTGTCCAGGTGGGAAAGGGCAGTGTGGAGTGCAATAGAGATTGTATTATCTGTGGATCTGTTGGGATGGTATGCAAATTGGAGTGGGTCTAGGATTTCTGGGATAATGGTGTTGATGTGAGCCATGACCAGCCTTTCAAAGCACTTCATGGCTATGGACGTGAGTGTTACGGGTCGGTAGTCATTTAGGCAGGTTACCTTGGAGTTCTTGGGCACAGGCACTATGGTGGTCTGCTTAAAACATGTTGGTATTACAGACTCGGACAGGGAGAGGTTGAAATTGTCAGTGAAGACACTTGCCAGTTGGTCAGCGCATGCTCGCAGTACACGTCCTGGTAATCCATCTGGCCCTGCGGCCTTGTGAATGTTGACCTGTTTAAAGGTCTGCGTGGAGCGTGATCACTCAGTCGTCTGGAACAGCTGGTGCTCTCATGCATGTTTCAGTGTTATTTGCCTCGAAGCAATGATAGAAGTAGTTTAACTCGTCTGGTAGGCTCGTGTCACTGGGCAGCTCTCGGCTGTGCTTCCCTTTGTAGTCTGTAATAGTTTGCAAGCCCTGCCAAATCCGACGAGCGTCAGAGCCGGTGTAGTACGATTCGATCTTAGTCTTGTATTGGCGCTTTGCCTGTTTGATGGTTCGTCGGAGTGCATAGCGGGATTTCTTATAAGCTTCCGGGTTAGAGTCCCGCTCCTTGAAAGCAGCAGCTCTAGCCTTTAGCTCAGTGCGGATGTTGCCTGTAATCCATGGCTTCTGGTTGGGGTATGCATGTACGGTCACTGTGGGGACAACGTCATCGATGCACTCATTGATGAAGCCAATGACTGATGTGGTGTACTCCTCAATGCCATCGGAGGAATCCCGGAATATATTCCAGTCTGTGCTAGCAAAACAGACCTGTAGCTTAGCGTCTGCTTCCTCTGACCACTTTTTTATTGATCTAGTCACTGGTGCTTCCTGCTTTGATTTTTACTTGTAAGTAGGAATCAGGAGGATGGAATTATGGTCAGATTTGCCAAATGGAGGGCAAGGGAGAGCTTTGTATGCGTCTCTGTGTGTGGAGTAAAGGTTGTCCAGATGTTTTTTCTCCCTCTGGTTGCACATTTAACATGCTGATAGAAATTTGGTAAAACGGATTTAAGTTTCCCTGCATTAAAGTCCCCGGCTACTAGGAGCGCCGCCTCTGAGTGAGCGTTTTCTTCTTTGCTTATGGCGGATAACAGCTCATTCAATGTTGTCTAAGTGCCAGCCTCTGACTGTAGTGGTATGTAAACAGCTACGAAAAATACAGATGAAAACTCTCTAGGTAGATAGTGTGGTCTACAGCTTATCATGAGATACTCTACCTCAGGCAAGCAATAGCTCGAGACTTCCATAGATATTGTGCACCAGCTGTTATTTACAAAAATACATAGCCCATTGTCTTACCAGACGCCGCTGTTCTATCCTGACGGTACAGCGTATAACCAGCCAGCTGTACCTGTATGTTGATAGTGTCGTCGTTCAGCCACGACTCCGTGAAGCACAAGATATTACAGTTTTGAATGTCCTGTTGGTAGTTTACTCTTGCGCGGAGGTAATTAATTTTATTCTCCAAAGATTGCACGTTTGCTAGTAGAATGGAAGGAAGTGGGGGTTTATTCGATCGCCTACAAATTCTCAGAAGGCAGCCCGCCCTCTGGCCCCTTTTTCTCTGCCTCCTATTCACGCAAATCACGGGGATCTGGGCTTGTTCCCGTGAAAGCAGTATATCGTTCGCGTAGGGCTCGTCAGACTCGTTAAAGTAAAAAAAGGATTCTGCCAGTCCGTGGTGAGTAATCACAGTCCTGATATCCAGAAGTTATTTTCGGTCATAAGAGACGGTAGCGGCAACATTTTAAAAATACGTTACAAACAGTGCAAATAAACAAACAAAAAACACAATCGGTTGGGGACACGTAAAACGTCTGCCTTCTTCTCCGGCACCATTTTCACTAATAAATGGGAAAAGTTCTTAAAAACAATGTTGTAACAAGTAGAGCAACAGGCAGAGGTGACCATTCTTTTCAAAAGTTTGATAAAAAGCCCAAAAATGTACTCTTTAAGGCTTACTTGGTCTCAGTATGGCTGGGCATGTCTGAATATGGCAATTGTATTGGCAAAGAAGGACCAAAGTGGGATAGGCCTCGCAGTAAAATAAATGCAGAAACAGCTGGAAACTCTCACCACATTATTCCACATAGCAGAGGAAACACTGAACCAATCAGACTAGTAATCAAAGTTTTCCTCCATTCTGGTCCACATCCCAAAGGGAAATGGAGACAGGTTTTGCCAGGAGGTAAAACATTAATGAAAGCTGTTGAGAGTGGGGTGGAGACGCAATACAACAATAACTAACACACACTGTAAACACACCATCTCTGTGGTTTACTCACTAACAGCAAGGCATTGGAAGATGTGTTTATATCTGTAGTGTGGTGTAGGCCAAGTCTGCAAAATGACAAACTTTCTCACTTAAGTCAAATTACTAAGTAAATGGGCATACAGTCGCTATTTAAAGTCTACACAAACTTTGCAGTCTTCACATTTTGCTGCCTTAAAACCTCTTATGGCTGCAAGCCCGAGGTCGGTACACCTATGACAACATCCCCCACCCCCCCCACACTGATTAGCATCGCTAGCATAGCGTCACAATTAAATAGTAGCATCTAAATATCATTAAATCACAAGTCCAAGACACCAAATGAAAGATACAGATCTTGTGAATAAAGCCACCATTTCAGATTTTTAAAATGTTTTACAGGGAAGACAAAATATGTAAATCTATTAGCTAACCACGTTAGCAAAAGACACCATTTTTCTTTGTCCACCATTTTTTCTCTCCACCAGTAGCTATCACCAATTCGGCCAAATAAAGATATTGATAGCCACTAACCAAGAAAAAACCTCATCAGATGACAGTCTGATAACATATTTATTGTATAGGATAGGTTTTGTTAGAAAAATGTGCATATTTCAGGTATAAATCATAGTTTACAATTGCACCCACCATCACAACTCGACTAGAATAAATACACTGAGCAACGTGTATTACCTAATTACTAATCATAAAACATTTCTTAAAAATACACAGCTCACAGCAATGGAAAGACACAGATCTTGTGAATTCAGACAATATTTCAGATGTTCTAAGTGTTTTACAGCGAAAACACAATAAATCGTTATATTAGCATACCACATGTGCAAACGTTACCAGAGCATTGATTCTAGCCAAAGAGAGCGATAACGTAATCATCGCCAAAATATATTAATTTTTTCACTAACCTTCTCAGAATTCTTCCGATGACACTCCTGTAACATCATATTACAACATACATATAGAGTTTGTTCGAAAATGTGCATATTTAGCCACAAAAAACCGTGGTTATACAATGACAAAACTAGCAAAACTAGCCTGAAAATGTTGGGCGCCATATTTGACAGTGATCTTGTCTCATGATTAACTATTCATAAACTTGACTAAAAAAATATAAGTTGGACAGCTATCGAAAGACAAATTAGTTCTTAATGCAATCGCTGAATTACATTTCTAAAATTATCCTTACTGTGCAATACAGGGTTCGCCAAGCGAAGCTATACCAAAGAAAATGGCGGAATATGCGTTTAAAATTTTTCGACAGAACAACGATTTATCATCTTAAATATTTCTTACTATGAAGTGATCTTCCATCAGAATCTTGGGCAATGTATCCTTTCTTGGGTCTAATCTTCTTTTGGTCGAAAGATGTCCTCTTGTCCGTCGAAATGCCCACTAACGTTCGACCGGTACTGGAAACGTGCCCAAAGCTTCAAAGTGCATCACTAAGAATTGCCTCAAAATCGCACTAAACGGATATAAATTGCTATAAAACGGTTTAAATTAACTACCTTATGATGTCTTTAACACCTATAACGAGTAAAAACATGACCGGCGAAATATTACTGGCTAAACCCAAGCTTGGAAAGAGAGCAGGTCCAACGTCCATCGTGCGTCAGGCGCAGCAGGAAAAGAACGGTACATCCGGTCTTTGGCTTTTTATACAGGCCCTGATTGCGCAATCGACTCCATTCAAATTGTCACCTCTTACTGACATCTAGAGGAAGGCGTGGGCAGTGTTTGTATCCTCATAGGATTTACAGGGACTTTAAAACTGACCTGGGACCAGAGGCCAACATTTCTGAAATCTCACTCCATATCAGGAAAAGTGCTGTAGAATGAGTTCTGTTCCACTCAGAGACATAATTCAAACGGCTATAGAAACTAGAGAGTGTTTTCTATCCAATAATAACAATAATATGCATATTGTACGAGCAAGAATTGAGTACGAGGCCGTTTGAAATGGGCACCTTAAACAGAGCTACTCAATACTGCCCCTGCAGCCATAAAAAGTTAAAATTTAATCTAAAAAAGGGATTACATTTGATTTTTTTCCCTATAGATCGACACAACCTACTTCACATTTTCAAAGTAAAATAAAAATTATAGAACATTTTCCAAATTACTAATAAATACAAAATGAGGATGCCTTGATTGAGTGTCTTTACACCCCAGAATAAACCCTTTAACTGGCACACCAAGAAAAAAAATATCTGACAAATATTTTTTCTGTAAAGTGTGTATTTAGCCTCAGTATAGGTCATAAATGAAGACTTTTTGTTTGCATGACTTAAACTTTGATAAATAATGCATCTCAAACATCTCAACCAGCCGGCTGAGTTGCCCAATTAGAGTAAACAAAATGTTGTATTGGAATTTGCATTAAATCATCTCAAATATGACACATTCATTTACAGTATGTCTGCTTCATGTAGGCCTAGTAAATGAGGACAGACTTCAAATAATAAAATTATACATTTCTGTCAAAATATAAATATTAGAAAGCATGTAAATGAATGTGTTTACATTTTATATGCTTAGAATACCAATAAAATGACATGTACTGAACGATATTGTGAAACATATTGAAGATAAGATAATGCTATGGATTTGAAAGGTTTTTTGTATTTGCACAAACAAAATCTAATTACAATATTTCTCCATTATCACTAGATTTGACTCAAAGCTGCAATATGTACGTTTTTGAGCGACCCGACCAAATTCACATATAAATATAATTTATAGATCTGTCATTCTCATTGAAAGCAAGTCTAAGACACTGTACATCTGTTCTATGTGCCTAATTTCTATGCTTCCTCTTCTTATGTTTCGTTTTTTAAGCCTTTTACTTCTGGTTTTATACACCAGCTTCAAAGAGCTGAAAAAACGATATTTTTGGTTATGGAAAATATATTTTACAGTGGTTTAGAAGGTACAATGATTCCCTACTCTATATTTACTTGTTTTGTCACAAACTAAAATTAGGCGAACTTTTTTTTTGCAACCAGGAAATGGTGGAGCAATTTCTGCATAGTGCACCTTTAATAGCATTCATTTAACGGGCAACTCAACCACCCAGGAGAGCATATTTTTCAAAAGTTCCTTAATTGTAAAACAACATTAAGTAATTTAATCAATCTTAAATTATGTAATTTAATTTAATCAATCTTAAACATTTTACAACGTATTTTCCCATTTTATACACACTTAGTACAAAAAACGTGGTAAATTAGGTTACGTTTTTCTCATGTTCACTTACTGGTTTTGAACGATCTTTGAATGTGGGAGTCCAATAATGAAAACCACATGATCATTTTACCAAATGGCATTATTTTTTTATTTTACCTTTATTTAACTAGGAAAGTCTGTTAAGAACAAATTCTTATTTTCAATCACGGCCTAGGAACAGTGGGTTAACTGCCTTGTTCAGGGGGAGAATGACAGATTTTTACCTTGTCAGCTCGGGGATTCGATCTTGCAACCTTTCGGTTACTAATCCAACGCTAGTTCCACTAGGCTACCTAATATATATATATATATATATATATAATAATGTATAATGTAATAAAAAAATGTAAAAAGAGCTGCCTGCTAAATACTTGGTGGCAGCACCTTTGGCAGCCATTACAGACAGCTGTGAATCATTTTGAATACGATTCTACCAACCTTTACTCTCGTAGGGCAACATTTGTTTTAGTAAACATTGCTCAAGCTCAGTACATTTGTTTGGGAATCATTCATGAACAGCAATATTCAAACATTCTCTTCAGTAGTTTTCTAAGCAGATTGAAGTCAGGGCTGAGACTGGACCATTCAGGAACACTATGAGAATACGGATGGCAGGAATGAATTGCTGTTGGCAAATATTGAGTGCCTATTACTGTACAATTAGGATACTTATTAATATGAAGAAGAAAAAAAATCCCAATGTAGGGCATGCCATTTGAGAGCTTTAAATATACATAGTGTATGTTCCAAAGGTACTCAGTATGCACAACACATGGTGAAACTATGAACCCATATTAACGTCGACATATAAAACGCTCGTGCAGGGTTTTCGACTCACCTGGTTTCAAGTTGCTCTGAAAATAGAGTATAACCATTATAAAACACCCCAAGCACATCGCAAGAACCATCCGATTAACTTTGGGTTTTCTCATCCTGGATCTTAAGGAACGACAAAGCCGACCCAAATCCGTTTGTAATTCATGCGAAAAAATGACCGTTCCACGCTCAAGTAATGTTAGGGATTTGGACATTTGAGAACATTGCCCGGGTACATATAGAACAGCCTCTTCTTCAAGTAAAATTGCTGGTTGTTACTTGTGCAATTCGTCATTTTGATGTACATCCACGCATGTTCTGCGCCGTTGAAAAGTTGCAACAAAAGAAGCGACACTTTACGGTATGTGAAGCCAGCAAATAATTAGTTGCAAACACAACTGGCCAGGGGAAAAACATACATGTATTTTTATGATGAAGGGTTTTATATGCCCGTTGAAGCTTCTTTCCAAACGTTTGGTTTTTTGTTAACTCTTTACTTTCCAGAAACATGGCTGGCACGTGGCATGGGTGAATCATATGTTATACTGAACAAAAATATAGCAACATGAGCAGAAATAAAAACTCCAGACAGAGGAGTGTCTCTGTCTGTAATAAAGCCATTTTGTGGGGGAAAATTAATTCTGATTGGCTGGACCCCTGCCCAGTCATGTGAAATCCATAGATTATGGCCTAATGCATTTATTTAAATGGACTGATTTCCTTAACTCAGTAAAATCTTTGAAATTGTTGCATGTTGCGTTTATATTTTTGTTCATATATACTTACACCCACAAAAGTTTAGTTGGTGAAATTGGGAAAGAAATATGATGCATATTCAGTGAACCAATGCAAATGAATGCCTGGTATAAAATGAATGACTACAGTGATATTTGAATAGGCCTGGGTTTATTTGTTCTGCAGCTAGATGTTAATGATCTAGCACCTATTGCACGCAAGCTACATAAGCAAGTAGGGTAATTACAGTGTAGACATTGTTACATATACCCAGGTAACAATCAGTTCTGGGCAATACACCACCGTTCACTACTACAGTGATATTTCAAATAACATTTTATGTCACATGCGCCGAATACAACACGTGTACACACCTTACAGTGAAATGCTTACTTACAAGCCAAGAAAGTATTTACTAAATAAACTGAAGTAAAAAAAAAAATATAAAAAAATGATTAAAGAGCAAAAATAAAATAACAGTAACGAGGCTATATACAGGGGGTACCGGTACAGAGTCAATGTGCGGGGGCACCGGTTAGTCGAGGTAATATGCATATGTAGTAGAGGTAAGAGTGACTATGCATAGATAATAATCAGAGAGTAGCAGCAGCAGCAGGGGGGGGGAGGTCAATGCAAATAGTTCAGGTAGCCATTTGATTAGCTGTTCAGGAATCTTATGGCTTGGGGGTAGAATCTGTTAAGAAGCCTTTTGGACCTAGACTTGGCGCTCCGGTACCGCTTGCCGTGCGGTAGCAGAGAGAACAGTCTATGACTAGGGTGGCTGGAGTCTTTGGCATTTTTAGGGCTTTCCTCTTCTACCACTGGTATAGAGGTCCTGGCACCAGTGATGTAATGGGCCGTACGCACTAACCTCTGTAGTGCCTTGCGGTCGGAGGCTGAGCAATTGCCATACCAGGCGGGGATGCAACCAGTCAGGATGCTCTCGATGGTTCAGCTGTAGAACCTTTTGAAGATCTGAGGACCCATGCCAAATCTTTTCAGTCTCCTGAGGGGGAATAGGTTTTGTCGTGCCATCTTCACGACTGTCTTGGTGTGTTTGGACCATGATAGTTTGTTGGTGATGTGGACACCAAGCAACTTAAAGTTCTCAACCTGCTCCACTACAGCCCCGTCAATGAGAATGAGGCCATGCTCGGCCCTCCTTTTCCTGTAGTCCACAATCATCTCCTTTGTCTTGATCACGTTGAGGGAGAGGTTGTTATCCTGGCACCACCCGGCCAGGTCTCTGACCTCCTCCCTATAGGCTGTCTCATCGTTGTCGGTGATCAGGCCTACCACTGTTGTGTCATCTTCAAACTTAATGACGGTGTTGGAGTCGTGCTTGGCCATGCAGTGAACAGGGAGTACAGGATGGGACTGAGCACGCACACCTGAGGGGCCCCCGTTTGGAGGATCAGCGTGGCAGATGTGTTGTTACCTACCCTTACCACCTGGGGGCGGCCTGTCAGGAAGTCCAGGATCCAGTTGCAGAGGAAGGTGTTTAGTCCCAGGGTCCTTAGCTTAGTGATGAGCTTTGAGGGCACTATGGTGTTGAACCGTGAGCTGTAGTCAATGAATAGCATTCTTTTGTCCAGGTAGGGAAAGGGACAGTGTGGAGTGCAATAGAGATTGTGTCATCTGTGGATCTGTTGGGGCGGTATGCAAATTGGAGTGGGTCTAGGGTTTCTGTTATAATGGTCTTGATCTGAGCCATGACCAGCCTTTCAATATGTATAGGCCTTTTAGAAATGTATCAGTATTTGGCATGGGTTTATTTTTCTGCAGCTACCTCTAGTGGCTGACTAAACATCAGTAATAAAGGAAGATAATGATGTAGCACTTATTACATGTAAGCTACATAAGCAAGTATAATGTAATTACAGTGTAGACATGGTTATTAGCATACTTACATCTCACATACCTGCAGCATGTGTATATATATATAACCCTCTTACCAATGGTGTGGATATATATACAACCATCTAGCTGTAGTTACAGCATACCAGTCAATGTACGTATATTAGGGAGACACATTACATGGACATGTGTCTGTTAGACAGACTGAATCATTTGTGTTTGCTGATCAAATGACCATCCAGACATTTGGTATGTTCGCTTCCCCCTGGGTCTCAGGGTCGAAGGTCCTGAAAGGAGCCAGTGTGGGTTAGGAACCAAGTGAGTGATCAAACAACCACTTTTTTCCACTTACTCTGAAAGTAGTCTATGGCCCAGGAGAGAAAGCTGCGACCGAAAAATAACCCACCAGTACGTCTGGACCCATCATTTGGGAAAACACTGCTGTGAGGAACTTAAGGCAAAGTGTAATTGTAATGGGAGAGATTATTAAATACAAGGTTACATTTCTTAACCAATAAACATGGTTGGTGGGAGGACAGAGTAATAAAGCCATGATAGATTCTCAAAAAACTGTAAACAAGGCCTTTAGGAAAGGTGTTGAAATGTTCTTGCTCCACAATCAATAATCCGTTTGGCTATTTAAAACAAAACAAGACTTATGAAATAAAAGCAAAACCACACCATACTGTACATTATGTGCTTTAAAAAGTAATGCGCTTGTTCATTTGGACTACCCTTCGTGTAGCTTTCCCTCCCAGAGTTTCAATGATTTGACTGATATAGACACTAAACATCACATAGTTGGAGCATACAAACGTTTCTAACATATCTTTACCTTTGCCCTGCCCCTAAAGTCGACCTGTTACATAACACAAGAGAGACAAAAAAAATGATAATGTCACGTTCCTGACCTGTTTTCTGTTAGTTTTGTATGTGTTAGTTGGTCAGGACGTGAGTTTGGGTGGGCAGTCTATGTTTTCTGTTTCTATGTTGGTTTAAAGGGTGACCTGATATGGCTCTCAATTAGAGGCAGGTGGTTTTCATTTCCTCTGATTGAGAGCCATATTAAGGTAGGTGTTTTCACATTGATTGTTGTGGGTGGTTGTCTCCTGTGTCTGTGTCTATGTACGTTGCGCCACACGGGACTGTTTTCGGTTTGTTTGTTAGTTTGTTCGGTTTATGTAGTCTGTTCCTGTTTCATGCGTTCTTCGTGTCATGTAAGTTCTTATGTTCAGGTGCGTCTACGTCGTTTGTTGTTTTGTAGTTTGTTAAAGTGTTTTCGTGTTTTTTCGTCTTGAATTTAATAAATCATGTCATCTCAAGAAGCTGCATTTTGGTTCAATCCTTGCTCCTCTTCGGATGAAGAGGAGGAGGAAAGCCGTTACAGATAAGCGTCTTCGATATTTGCCATTTTTGTTCTTGAGAATGTAAATCTCTAACATTGTTTTGGTTATTGGCATGATAGACTAGCAAGCCAGGGCAGTGTCTGCATTCCACCATAATACTTATTGTCAGTGCTTCATTCTGCTGTGTCAGACCACATCTGTCAGAGAACTGGAAGCGGCGGGAGAGCAGGGATGAGAAAAGACAACTGCAAACCAGTTTCAAATACACAGAGAAAAAAAGGCGTCAATCATTAATACTGTTTTTGCCATCTTTACTGCAGAGCAAGCAGTATTTTAGTAATCATCTCAAAGTCAGCTACAACATCCCTTTTAGAGATGATTTGGGCATGAAATATGAAGTTTGCTAATTGGGGGACATTGACTAGTACTGGCCTTTGGTTACAAAACTGTAATTTTAGCAGTTGGTGGCAGTGGCTAGTTTAACTAAACCAAAGCATGGATTGCACTCTCTCTTTGTCCATAGACATTTCACATATGGCCCAATCATCCCTTTAACCCTGCAAGCTTGTATTTGAAAACGAAGGCCATGATGGTAAGGTGTAACTGTCACTCAAATGACAAGAAGGACAGCATCTGCTGTGGCAATAGTAGGGCAAAGGAGAAAGTGACACACATACACACACAGAGAGAGAGAGAGACCCAGAGAGAGATCGCGCTCCCTGGCATGGTCTCTCGCTCTGTGCTTGACACAGATCTGAGGCTGAGCACCCTTGTGATATTGTCGGGGCGTAAGAGCTCACTCACTCCCCTCCCTTCTTCCCTCCCCACCTCGTCCTCCTCCCCACCTCCTCCATCAAGCCATCCCTCCTCCTCCTCTAAAAAATTACACTCTGTCCCAGGATTCATTGCAAACACATTTTTGTCCAGATGAGGTGAAGGGTCCATTTGTTTATGGGTAACATGTTCCCAGACAGTACAACAAACTGAGTGAATGGCTCCACATAAAATGGGTAAATAAAAACAAACTCAGTAGGATTACAAATATGGGGATGGTTTGGTCTCTATGCAAAGAATTGTTCAGCTCTTCGTGGACACCAGGGACTAGTGAAACTCTACTGTCCCCTACTGGACAACAATGATAAAACGGTGAAACATTGAGATGACAGAAAACGAGAGGAGAAACAATGATTCTTCTTGTTCATACTCCAGGTTTGTAACTGAAATTGTTACTCATTTTACATCTGTACTTATTTGCTATTAGTCATCTAACGCTCACATAGAATGGTCGGTAGAATGGTCACACTTTAAAGCTGTAATGTGCAACTTTTTGTGCCACCCAACCAAATTACATTAGAAACTGGAATTATAGATCTGTCACTCTCATTGAATGCAAGTCTAAAGAAATCAGTAGATCTGCACTATTTCTATGATTCCCGGCTTTGTGCACCAGCTTCAAACAACTGAAAATATTTTTGGTTACTGAAAAGACATTTCACAGCAGTTTGCACAATGATTCTCTACACATTGCTTGTTTTGTCACAAACTGAAATTAGGCAAACTATTAGAATTTGATCAACCGGGAAATGGCAGAGCGATTTATGAATATTGCTCTTTAAAACTAGCGTATAAATGCATCTTATAAAGACTCAAGGAAGCCTTCGTAAGATCTTTATTAGGCCTATATAAAATGCATCACTCTATATAGAACCTTGACTTTTCATGAGCAAGTTTGATCATTCAAAGCACCAGCAGAGGACGCTTGAGTCCATACACCGCACCCTGTCATTGTTCGAACCATAGAGAGAATCATAGGAAGAGGTACATTACGCAGAAATAAGAAATGATCACTCCACTCATACTAGATATAAACTCAGCAAAAAAATAAATGTCCTCTCGCCATCTTGTGTTTATGTGTTTATTGTGTTTATTTTCAGCAAACTTAACATGTGTAAATATGTGTATGAACATAACAAGAATCAACAACTGAAAAAGTTCCACAGACATGTGACTAACAGAAATGGAATAATGTGTCCCTGAACAAAGGGGGTGTCAAAATCAAAAGTCTCCTCCTCATGGACAGCACCAGATTTGCCAGTTCTTGCTGTGAGATGTTACCCCACTCATCCACCAAGGCACTTGCAAGTTCCCAGACATTTCTAGGGGGAATGGCCCTAGCCCTCACCCTCCGATCCAACAGGTCCCAGATGTGCTCAATGGGATTGAGATCCGGGCTCTTTGCTGGCCATGGCAAAACACTGACATTCCTGTCTTGCAGGAAATCACGCACAGAACTAGCAATATGGCTGGTGGCGTTGTCATGCTGGAGGGTCATGTCAGGAGATTGCCTGCATTGACAACAAGCTCAGTCCGATGATGCTGTGACACACCGCCCCAGACCATGACGGACCCTCCACCTTCAAACCGCTCCAGAGGCCTCGGTGTAACGCTCATTCCTTCGACGATAAACGCAAATCCGACCATCACCCCTGGTGAGACAAAACCATGACTCGTCAGTGAAGAGCACTTTTTGCCAGTCCTGTCTGGTCCAGCGACGGTGGGTTTGTGCCCATAGACAACGTTGTTGCCAGTGATATCTGGTGAGGACCTGCCTTACAACAGGCCTACAAGCCCTCAGTCCAGCCTTTCTCAGCCTATTGCGGACAGTGTGAGCACTGATGGAGGGATTGTGCGTTCCTGGTGTAACTCGGGCAGTTGTTGCCATGCTGCACCTATCCCGCAGGTGTGATGCTCGGATGTACCGATCCTGTGCAGGTGTTGTTTCACGTGGTCTGCCACTGCGAGGACGATCAGCTGTCCATCCTGTCTCCCTGTAGCGCTGTCCGTCCTGTCTCCCTGTAGCTCTGTCTTGGGCGTCTCACAGTACGGACATTGCAATTTATTGCCCTGGCCACATCTGCAGTCCTCATGCCTCCTTGCAGCATGCCTAAGGCATGTTCACACAGATGAGCAGGGACCCTGGGCATCTTTCTTTTGGTGTTTTTCAGAGTCAGTAGAAAGGCCTCTTTACTGTCCTAAGTTTTCATAACTGACCTTAATTGCCAAACATTTGTAAGCTGATAGTGTCTTAACGACCGTTACACAGGTGCATGTTCAGTAATTGTTTATGGTTCATTGAACAAGCATGGGAAACAGTGTTTAAACCCTTTACAATGCAGATCTGTGAAGTTATTTGGATTTTTACGAATTATTTTGAAAGACAGGGTCCTGAAAAAGGGACGTTTCTTTTTTTGCCGAGTTTAGTTCCTGAGTCACTGATGCAGGATGAGTCGGTGACAGCTCAAGGAAGTCTTAAAACATTTAGTTCTACTTGTAATAAACCAAACGGCATTACCTGTTCAGTTTTCAATGCAAAGTACTAAGCATACTGTATATGTCCATTGAATGTAATCAAGTTAATGACTGATGATTGTTTGAGTCTAAGATTAACAAAATGCCACATGAAACCTGTACTAATAGTCCAACATGTTTCAACACAAGACTCCATTACAACAGAGGTGGTTAGGGTCATTATTTGCAGTGAGGCAGGAATAACATGACTTGTCATTGTGAGTCACAGAAGTTTTCGGCTGTTTTCTGGTAACAATCACAGAGCACGCAAAGTTCGAGGTCACTTTATCTAGCCTGCCTTAGGTACATTTCCTTCTGTACCATAAAGGTATGGGAGAAAATCGATAGGAGACCAAATGTTAAGTGGTTTTTGGGTCTTTGTACAGTATGTTTGCAATCCTTGACAACTTAATTCTCAGTGAGAGGAACAGGCCTTGTTCTTTATAAATATGGGCCCTGATCTCAAAAAGATAGAACAGGACTAGAAAAGTTTACTTACGAATTTATTCAACCCCTTTGGACTATTCAGGTATGTTGCCACAGATTTCTAGTAACTGACATGAATTACTCTATCACCTTAAATAAACTCTGGGAACAGGTTGATTAACAGAGGGATGGAGCTCAGTGTTTGTTTGAAAAGCTCTCAATGATAAACAGACAAAATAATTGAATCATATCTCCGGTAGATTGCTTTTCAATTCAACTGAGGGACTATAAAGTTAATTAAAATTCAAAGACCAGAGTTGTCATGGCAGCATGTGCAGGTGACACCGTTTACACACCCAAAGCGAAAGACAGAACCACTAAACCCAACAAAAGCTTCACACCAGTCCAGGCTCTTTTGATCATGACCGCCACTAACTGGATGAATAGACCATAGCAATTGATACACAAATCTGAACGGAAATACCCCATTATACATTTTTCAAAACGTCCTTGTCTGATATATAGGGAAATGAATGGGAGCCCACTTCAACGTGGTTTGATCGACTGTACCGATGTGGACGACGAATGAAGAGGATTAAAATAATCTCATCACTATGAAAACAGCACACCCACCTTGTACTGAAAAACAGTTCTCAGCAAACAGAATATTGGTTTTCCTAAAAATGTACCTCAGTTCAAATGTTTCAATATAATATTTCTGAAATGTACAAGTTCAAGAATACAGGTTGAAGAACAATTGGGACAATATACACATTTCCCCCTCCCAATACACCTACTTATGGTTTATGATATGCAAGTAATGAAGTGCTGATATAGTCTAGTCACAGATCTGTTTGTGCCAGGACAAACTGATCGAGTGTAAGCCACATTGCTGGTCCTTTCCAGTAAGGAGGAAACGCCATAGCACACTGATAAGACTTTTTAACACACCCGATTCCCGGTTATGAACCCTGATCATATCTCAGGAAATTAAGAGGCAGGTTGCTAAGGAACGCCCAAACACCCGATATTTCCTTAGGTACTTTCCTGTAAACCAGACATGCTCTTCTCGCATGCACAAGATTACCCCATCAACCACTAAAGGCAACCCACTAGGCAACCACACGGAACAGGTCGTTTCATGATAGAAGCAAAAATAAAAGTAACATCTTAAATTTCACTGACACAAACAAAAGAGTCAAGATGATAGTTTGCATGTTGACATTGTCTTTCAAGACTTTAATAAAAGTAATCTACAAAAACGGTGATACCAGTGAAGCAGTCATTTATACATTTTGACCGGTGTCACTGCTCAACAGTAGGCAGAAAATAACTCTTAAATACTGTCCTCTACCAGATTGGATACATTTTACATACACAACACAGAGGCAAACAAAACAGCAAGATCAAACTGATACAATAGAAGCATTTATTTAATTATCCACTGAAAACTTTTAAAGTGTGTGTGCGTGTGTGTCAAATATATAAAATAAATCACTACAATTCATGTTTTATGTATTCAGTTATTGGAATTACTAACAGTGTTTTCTGAAGCAGGACAGAGATTTGAATGATGGTTCAGAGGCTCTTTCTTTTGACTTCTCCTACATGCACCTTTCTGGTTAACACTTTGGTAGAAGTTGGAACTGGGAGTCGTCTTTAAATCTAAAGTCGACGATCCCGATGTGGAGAAACGGCAAGTTTGACACCATGAGAAATACTGATATTTCAAAATATATATTTTTAAACATTCATTGCCCCACATTAAACTTGATTTCAATTTTCCATTTCTGAGATATCGGACAATATACACTTCTGATGAGAAATAATGCCTGGAATGTTGATGGCTTGCCAGAGAAGAGACGTGATGACAAAAGAATATAAACATATCTTAGGACATAATAGTTAACTTCCACCGAGTAAAAATGACCAGGCGTTTCCACCACACTGGATCAGAGAATGATTGTATCCATTCAGTCAAACCCTGGATGTGTGCTAGCTGTTGTTAACATACTACAGGAGTCATTATACGCAAGTGTGTATATATGTAGATGTGTGTATAAATGTAGCTGTATATATATATATACAGTATATCACAAAAGTGAGTACACCCCTCACATTTTTGTAAATATTTGAGTATATCTTTTCATGTGACAACACTGAAGAAATGACACTTTTGTACTCCCTTTTGTTGCCAGCGGTTTAGACATTAATGGCTGTGTGTTGAGTTATTTTGAGGGGACAGCAAATTTACACTGTTATACAAGCTGTACACTCACTACTTTACATTGTAGCAAAGTGTCATTTCTTCAGTGTTGTCACACGAAAAGATATACTCAAATATTTACAAAAATGTGAGGGGTGTACTCACTTTTGTGATATACTGTGTATATATATATATATATATATATATATGTGGGTGTTTAAGTTTGGACGAAGGGTTCGGTTCACCCCTGGTGTCTTTGGACAGAGGGACATCAGTTCTAGCCCACCACAGTGATTGGGTTAAGGGCCAGCACGTCAAACAGCACTCACCCATCCCTAGAGAGGGGTGGTGCGCCTCTGAGGAAGACACACACAGGGTGCATTGTGAAAGCAGCAGAGTAACCCCGCTATCTAGCAGGCTGTCCCATAGATAGTTAATCACCTCATATTATGTTGTCTTTTATGTCCACGCTACAGGCCCCCTCAGAGCATTTATTGGCTCAATCCTACAGACAGTATTATACTGACCCACTGTTTCATCCGTTCAGACTTTCAGACTCCCCCCCCCCCCCCCGTTTCTGATCACCTTATTGGTTTTTCCTGAGAAGTGATTGGTCTTGGGTATAGAATTTGAGGGGGCCAGGTTGGCGCAGAGCTACGAGGTGAGAGATCTAATATGGAGAACAGGACAGCCCGTTAAACAAGCAGGGTTTAACCTCAGCAGCCCGTCTGGGTGATGTCACCGCCCGAGCTCTTGGTCACCTCCATGGTGGTGAAGATCTGGAAGAGAAGAAGAAGCAGAAAGACCGTTGAGATCTGCATCGTAGCGAGGTGGCACGACTCGTTCACAATAATTGTTTTTAATGGTCAGAGCCAAGCTCAAACCATAGAGATGTATAGAGGGTGCGCTTGCAACAAAATACTGATGTCATTAGCCTTGAACATTACGTAGTTACCTATGACAGGGGTTCTCAAAGTGGGGTCCGCGGACAAAGTACTGCAATGGTCCGCTGCTAGATCTCAATATTATATATATATATATTTTTTTTTTTAAATAAGTATTAAAAGATTAAACAGACTTTGGCCAAGGAATCTGTGAAATAAGTTTAGAGGGTGTAACACAATGCAATGTAATATTATGAATCTACAATGCATGTCTACATGAATCTACAATGCACCGAGGCTCTGCATCTGTCCTCGTGCTACTAGACCTTAGTGCTGCCTTTGACACCATCGATCACCACATTCTTTTGGAGAGACTGGAAACCCAAATTGGTCTACACGGACCAGTTCTGGCCTGGTTTAGATCTTACCTGTCGGAAAGATATCAGTTTGTCTCTGTGAATGGTTTGTCCTCTGACAAATCAACTGTACATTTCGGTGTTCCTCAAGGTTCCGTTTTAGGACCACTATTGTTTTCACTATATATTTTACCTCTTGGGGATGTTATTCGAAAACATAATGTTAACTTTCACTGCTATGCGGATGACACACAGCTGTACATTTCAATGAAACATGGTAAAGCCCCAAAATTGCCCTCGCTAGATGCCTGTGTTTCAGACATAAGGAAGTGGATGGCTGAAAACTTTCTACTTTTAAACTCGGACAAAACAGAGATGCTTGTTCTAGGTCCCAAGAAACAAAGAGATCTTCTGTTAAATCTGACAATTCATCTTGATGGTTGTAAAGTCGTCTCAAATAAAACTGTGAAGGACCTCGGCGTTACTCTTGACCCTGATCTCTCTTTTGACGAACATATCAAGACTGTTTCAAGGACAGCTTTTTTCCATCTACGTAACATTGCAAAAATCAGAAATTTTCTGTCCAAAAATGATGCAGAAAAATTAATCCATGCATTTGTTACTTCTAGGTTAGACTACTGCAATGCTCTACTTTCCGGCTACCCGGATAAAGCACTAAATAAACTTCAGTTAGTGCTAAATACGGCTGCTAGAATCCTGACTAGAACCAAGAAATTTGATCATATTACTCCAGTGCTAGCTTCCCTACACTGGCTTCCTGTTAAGGCAAGGGCTGATTTCAAGGTTTTACTGTTAACCTATAAAGCGTTACATGGGCTTGCTCCTACCTATCTTTCCGAGTTGGTCCTGCCGTACATACCAATACGTACGCTACGGTCACAAGACGCAGGCCTCCTAATTGTCCCTAGAATTTCTAAGCAAACAGCGGGAGGCAGGGCTTTCTCCTATAGATCTCCATTTTTATGGAACAGTCTGCCTACCCATGTGAGAGACGCAGACTCGGTCTCAACCTTTAAGTCTTTACTGAAGACTTATCTCTTCAGTAGGTCATATGATTGAGTGTAGTCTGGCCCAGGAGTGTGAAGGTGAACGGAAAGGCTCTGGAGCAACGAACCGCCCTTGCTGTCTCTGCCTGGCCGGTTCCCCTCTCTCCACTGGGATTCTCTGCCTCTAACCCTATTACAGGGGCTGAGTCACTGGCTTACTGGTGCTCTTTCATGCCGTCCCTAGGAGGGGTGCGTCACTTGAGTGGGTTGAGTTACTGACGTGATCTTCCTGTCTGGGTTGGCGCCCCCCCTTGGTTTGTGCTGTGGTGGAGATCTTTGTTGGCTATACTCGGCCTTGTCTCAGGATTGTAAGTTGGTGGTTGAAGATATCCCTCTAGTGGTGCGGGGGCTGTGCTTTGGCAAAGTGGGTGGGGTTATATCCTTCCTGTTTGGCCCTGTCCGGGGGTATCTTCGGATGGGGCCACAGTGTCTCCTGACCGCTCCTGTCTCAGCCTCCAGTATTTATGCTGCAGTAGTTTGTGTCGGGGGGCTAGGGTCAGTTGGTTATACCTGGAGTACTTCTCCTGTCTTATCCAGTGTCCTGTGTGAATTTAAGTATGCTCTCTCTAATTCTCTCGTTCTCTCTTTCTTTCTCTCGCTCTGAGAACCTGAGCCCTAGGACCATACGTCAGGACTACTGGGCATGATGACTCCTTGCTGTCCCCAGTCCGCCTGGCCTTGCTGCTATTCCAGTTTCAACTGTTCTGCCTGCGGTTACGAAACCCCTACCTGTCCCAGACCTGCTGTTTTCAACTCTTAATGATCGGCTATGAAAAGCCAACTGAGATTTATTCCTGATTATTATTTGACCATGCTTGTCATTTATGAACATTTTCAAAATCTTGGCTCTCTCTAATTTTCTCCTTCTCTCTTTCTTTCTCTCGGAGGACCTGAGCCCTAGGACCATACGTCGGGACTACCGGGCGTGGTGACTCCTTGCTGTCCCCAGTCCGCCTGGCCTTGCTGCTATTCCAGTTTCAACTGTTCTGCCTGCGGTTATGGAACCGCCACCTGTCCCAGACCTGTTGTTTTTCAACTCTTAATGATCGGCTATGAAAAGCCAACTGAAAATTATTCATGATTATTATTTGACCATGCTTGTCACTTATGAACATTTTTGAACATCTTGGCATAGTTCTGTTATAATCTCCACCCGGCACAGCCAGAAGAGGACTGGCCACCCCTCATAGCCTGGTTCCTCTCTAGGTTTCTTCCTAGGTTTTGGCCTTTCTAGGGAGTTTTTCCTAGCCACCGTGCTTCTACACCTACATTACTAGCTGTTTGGGGTTTTAGGCTGGGTTTCTGTACAGCACTTCGAGATATTAGCTGATGTACGAAGGGCTATATAAAATAAACTTGATTGATTGATTGATGTTGTTAACCCTGGGAAACATGGGCCTGGGGGCTCACTGGGTTAACTGAGTATGAAACCACTTTTTTGCACCGTGGAGGGACTTATTATACCTGCCACCATATATATATATATATATATATATATATATATATATATATATATATATATATATAAAATTATTATTTTTTAGGGGGGGGGGGGGGTCTCAGTCGGTAGAGCATAGTGCTTGCAATGCCAATTGTAGTGGGGGGGGGGGGGGGGGGGGCAACTCAAATGAAATGCGGCCTGCAGCTGGTCTGGGATCAGTCTTACCTCAGCGCAGGTGGGGTGTATGCCAACGGTGTTGTCCAGCTGCTCTTTGGTCAGGCCACATTTCATGGCCACGCCGTAGCCCTGCGTCACCTCTCCCGCATTGGGCCCCAAGTAATGGAACCCGATCACACGGTCCTGCAGGGAGAGAGAGGGGTGTTACAGGGTCTGATAGATCAAGTATATCGGTAATGTACTATTTTGTTATGTTAGCCAGACCCTGCATGGAGGAACTTGTGATCGTCTTCAACATGGGCTATTGAATTTCACATACGTGTCAGTTATTCTAGAATAGCTTTCAGAAACAAGTGACAATGGGTTCGCATTGTCAGGGTGGAAGTCTTTTGTTCCCATTTGTATTTATTTCACCTTTATTTAAACTAGGTAGGCCAGTTGAGAACAAGTTCTCATTTACAATGAGAATGTCATTTGTCTGGCTCCCAGACATCCTCTGTTTTCAATGGGAGAAAGTCTGAACTCTATACGGTGAAATAAGTGACAATAATTGCCGTATCTATGAATTAAAACAGGTAGTCAGGTAAGTTTGGAAAGAGGGTGTTCTTACATTGTCCAATTTATTACAGATGATCTTTGAGTAGCACTTGTTGTTGTCCCTGTTGGGGACGGTGAACTCCAGAGGCCAGAAGAGACTGTGGTACACCTACACAGTTAACAAGGACATTAAATGCACATACCGTAATGGAAGAATAACATGCATTTTATTAATAAGGAAAAAATGTCTGTTAAGTATCAGTTAGAAAAGTTGAAAGAAATCATAAGTGAACAGAGAACCAGAACTCTGGTTTTCCACTGTCTAATAGCTAGCCGTTTTACATGGTGTGTCAAAGGCTTTGTTCCAGTGTCCACATTTCAACTGGTATGCTAGCTAGAGTGCATATGCGAGCAGAGCCAACATGTCAGTTGATATCGGTCCAATATGTATTATTCAGTGCCAGTGGGCTGCGAGTGTGTGTGATGTGGCTGAAGTACCAATCAGGGCCTAAAACTAACTTTGGCTACCAGCCACTGTGGCAGGTAGATTAAAAAAATAATATATCTACCAGTCACTCAGACTTTTTTTAACCAGACAATTTTGTGTTTCCATAAGTACATTTTTTTTACATAATTTTTTAAAGATTGACATACTTAGTAATCTTTCTAAACAAGAAATATATTACTAGTAAGATAATGTGGTATATTGCTTAACTCAATTTTATGTGACCTGTCTTTTAACCAAAATATCACAGAGACAAAAACGCAGCTGCCCCTCTAAGCTTACCTAGGTAACGGGGCCAATAGTCATGTGTGCCTGTGAGGAATCTCAATAGCAGAGGCCAATTGATGTCTCTTTGCTAGCAGTAGAAGCAAACTCAAACATTGAAAAAGAATGTAGCTTATGTAATGTATACTGAACAAAAATATAAAAATGTAAAAGTGTTGGTCCCACGTTTCATGAGATGAAATAAAAGATCCCATCAAATTTTCCAAAGCTTATTTCTCAAACTTTGGGAACAAAAGTTTGTTGACATCCCTGTTAGTGAGCATTTCTGCTTTGCCAAGATAACCCATCCACCTGACAGGTGTGGCATATCAAGAAACGGATTAAACAGCATGATCATTACACATGTGCACCTTGTGCTGGGGCCTTTTTTTTTTTTTTTTACACTAAATGTGCAGTTTTGCCACACATGTCTCAAGTTGAGAGCGTGCCAGATAATTGAATGTTCATTTATTTCTCTACCATAAGCCACCTCCAATATAATTTTGGAGAATTTGGCAGTTGTCCAACCGGCCTCACAACGTGTAACCAGCTACCCGGACAGCTGATGAAACAGAGGAGTATCTCTGTCTGTAATAAAGCCCTTGTGGGGTTAAACTCATTCTGATTGGCTGGCCCACCCATGGCTGCATCCCTGCCCAGTTAGGCCCTAATCTATGGATTTCACATAACACATTTAGGGCTTAACGATTTCCTTGTATGAACTAAGTCAGTAAGATCTTTGAAATTGTTGCATGTTGGGTTTATATTTTTTGTTCAGTATAAATAGCCAAGAAACACAAGGAAAGTCTCAATTCAGTACACTTCAGTAAATTAGACCAACTTTAATGCGCATTGCTTCTAAAAACAAATATTTGTTGTGCGCACAGCCCCCCAGTGTTGCTGCACGAGAAGGGATAGCTATAATGTTAGGATTCTTATTTCTTTGTGCATTACCAAATATGAAACAAAACGGCAGAAATACTTCTACTGCAGCATTTATTTTGCTATAAAATCACAACTCACATGTGGCCATACTTGACTTTTGACTATTTTTTATGAAATACTCCCACTGTATAGCCCCGAGTGTGACCACCGACCAACGTGGACGGTGAATTAGACATTCTTACCCGCAAATGCCAAAATCTACACATATTTGGCAGGGTGTTCATTTTAGGCCAGGTTACCACTAGGCTGGAAGTGGAGCGTGTGTTGCGTCAGTAGCTACCTCCAGGTTGTCTTGGCCGTACAGCTCCAGAGCTTTCTCCTCAGACAGCCCACAGGCGCCATACTCCAGAGGGGTGAACACCGTGGTGGGAACATTCACGTAGTCACACTGCACACAAAATTCAACCGCAATTAATAACAATTTACTGTCTGTACCTGGTGGTGTCACATCAGAGGTTCACCAGGCAAAATATCCTACTGTATGATAGAAGCTAGGGAAAAACTGTACATGGTTTCTTCTAGTTTATACATTTTAGGTGGGGCGCAAAGACCCCACCACATAACACCAACGAGGGTCAAGATCCATATTTTCTTTTGAAAGAAACAAGCTAATCTCCTCAAAGCAGAGGCACAGAGATAGTACTGCCGGAGGGTCACACTGTCAATCTGCTATGGTCTACCAATAGAAAATGGCAACTCCCAGGGGGTAAATTGAAGGCCCGCTGTCTGACAATTACCTTGAGCGAGGCGCCCGCGTACAGACGGCGTGCCAGCAGCTTGCCAGCCTGGATAGCCACGGGCGTCAGCTCCCACTTGCCCTCCAGGATGTCTCCGATGGCGTAGATGTGCGGCACGTTGGTCTGCTCCTCGTCGTTCACCGGGATCTTACCATTCCTGGGGAAGGCGGAGAAAGAGTGGAAGCTTAGCGAGGGGAACATGACTGGCGACTCCCATCTGACTAATTTTAGATCCCCAAACACCAAAATAAATAACGAAACCGTCAGGGAGAATCTGAAATTCATTTAGATACTATAAGAACGACAAACTATGGCAAATGTGTAGAATTGCATGAAGTTACCTTTAAAAATGCAAATGTTCAAAATTATCTTTAAAAACGACAGCATTTTAGAGGGCTATGCCCACGTCACACCCACCACCTAAACAACATTTTGATCCTGGAAAAACCGGTGTGCCATTGTATTTGCATAATCTGATATCTGACCATACAACACAACTCTGACCAGGTCTAGAGTGTGTTTGGACAGAATGTGTGTGTGCGCGTCTATACAAGACGGGCCGCCCCCAGGTGGTGAGGGTAGGTAACAACATCTCCACCCCGCTGATCCTCAACACTGGGGCCCCACAAGGGTGCGTTCTGAGCCCTCTCCTGTACTCCCTGTTCACCCACGACTGCGTGGCCATGCACGCCTCCAACTCAATCATTAAGTTTGCGGACGACACTACAGTGGTAGGCTTGATTACCAACAACGACGAGACGGCCTACAGGGAGGAGGTGAGGGCCCTCGGAGTGTGGTGTCAGGAAAATAACCTCACACTCAACGTCAAAAAAACAAAGGAGATGATTGTGGACTTCAGGAAACAGCAGAGGGAGCACCCCCCTATCCACATCGACAGAACAGTAGTGGAGAGGGTAGTAAGTTTTAAGTTCCTCGGCGTACACATCACGGACAAACTGAATTGGTCCACCCACACAGACAGCGTTGTGAAGAAGGCGCAGCAGCACCTCTTCAACCTCAGGAGGCTGAAGAAATTCGGCTTGCCACCAAAAGCACTCACAAACTTCTACAGATGCACAATTGAGAGCATCCTGTCGGGCTGTATCACCGCCTGGTATCGCAACTGCTCCGCCCACAACCGTAAGGCTCTCCAGAGGGTAGTGAGGTCTGCACAACGCATCACCGTGGGCAAACTACCTGCCCTCCAGGACACCTACACCACCCGATGTCACAGGAAGGCCAAAAAGATCATCAAGGACAACAACCACCCGAGCCACTGCCTGTTCACCCCGCTATCATCCAAAAGGCGAGGTCAGTACAGGTGCATCAAAGCAGGGACCGAGAGACTGAAAAACAGCTTCTATCTCAAGGCCATCAGACTGTTAAACAGCCACCACTAACATTTAGAGGCTGCTGCCAACATACTGACTCAACTCCAGCCACTTTAATAATGGAAATTGATGGAAATTGATGTAAAAATGTATCACTAGCCACTTTAAACAATGCCACTTAATATAATGTTTACATACCCTACATTACTCCTCTCATATGTATATGTATATACGGTACTCTATATCATCTACTGCATCTTGCCATCTTTATGTAATACATGTATCACTAGCCACTTTAAACTACGCCACTTTATGTTTATATACCCTACATTACTCATCTCATATGTATATACTGTACTCTATACCATCTACTGCATCTTGCCCATGCCGTTCTGTACCATCACTCATTCATATATCTTTATGTACATATTCTTTATCCCTTTACACTTGTGTGTATAAGGTAGTAGTTGTGGAATTGTTAGGTTAGATTACTCGTTGGTTATTACTGCATTGTCGGAACTAGAAGCACAAGCATTTCGCTACACTCGCATTAACATCTGCTAACCATGTGTATGTGACAAATAAAATTTGATAATTTGATTAAAAACTAGTAATTTCTCTGTTATTCATTAGAAAATTCACTTTTGTCAATAATCCCTCCTACACGACACGTGGTGCAACCCCGTAAACGACACGTGGTGCAACCCCGTAAACGACACGTAGTGCAACCCCGTAAATGACACGTAGCGCAACCCCGTAAACGACACGTAGTGCAACCCCGTAAACGACACGTAGTGCAACCCCGTAAATGACACGTAGCGCAACCCCGTAAACGACACGTAGTGCAACCCCGTAAACGACACGTAGTGCAACCCCGTAAACGACACGTAGTGCAACCCCGTAAATGACACGTAGTGCAACCCCGTAAACGACACGTAGTGCAACCCCGTAAATGACACGTAGTGCAACCCCGTAAACGACACGTAGCGCAACCCCGTAAATGACACGTAGTGCAACCCCGTAAACGACACGTAGTGCAACCCCGTAAATGACACGTAGCGCAACCCCGTAAACGACACGTAGCGCAACCCCGTAAATGACACGTAGTGCAACCCCGTAAACGACACGTAGTGCAACCCCGTAAATGACACGTAGTGCAACCCCGTAAACGACACGTAGCGCAACCCCGTAAATGACACGTAGTGCAACCCCGTAAACGACACGTAGTGCAACCCCGTAAACGACACGTAGTGCAACCCCGTAAATGACACGTAGCGCAACCCCGTAAACGACACGTAGCGCAACCCCGTAAATGACACGTAGTGCAACCCCGTAAACGACACGTAGCGCAACCCCGTAAATGACACGTAGTGCAACCCCGTAAACGACACGTAGCGCAACCCCGTAAATGACACGTAGTGCAACCCCGTAAACGACACGTAGCGCAACCCCGTAAATGACACGTAGTGCAACCCCGTAAACGACACGTAGCGCAACCCCGTAAATGACACGTAGTGCAACCCCGTAAACGACACGTAGTGCAACCCCGTAAATGACACGTAGTGCAACCCCGTAAACGACACGTAGTGCAACCCCGTAAACGACACGTAGTGCAACCCCGAACCCCGTAAACGACACGTAGTGCAACCCCGTAAACGACACGTAGTGCAACCCCGTAAATGACACGTAGTGCAACCCCGTAAACGACACGTAGTGCAACCCCGTAAATGACACGTAGTGCAACCCCGTAAACGACACGTAGCGCAACCCCGTAAATGACACGTAGTGCAACCCCGTAAATGACACGTAGCGCAACCCCGTAAATGACACGTAGTGCAACCCCGTAAATGACACGTAGTGCAACCCCGTAAACGACACGTAGTGCAACCCCGTAAATGACACGTAGTGCAACCCCGTAAACGACACGTAGCGCAACCCCGTAAACGACACGTAGCGCAACCCCGTAAACGACACGTAGTGCAACCCCGTAAACGACACGTAGTGCAACCCCGTAAACGACACGTAGCGCAACCCCGTAAACGACACGTAGTGCAACCCCGTAAACGACACGTAGCGCAACCCCGTAAACGACACGTAGCGCAACCCCGTAAATGACACGTAGCGCAACCCCGTAAACGACACGTAGTGCAACCCCGTAAACGACACGTAGCGCAACCCCGTAAACGACACGTAGCGCAACCCCGTAAACGACACGTAGCGCAACCCCGTAAACGACACGTAGTGCAACCCCGGTGCCCCTTCAGCCGTATGTCAGTCAGCCCCGTGTTAAAATGCTGCTAGGGTCCCAGTCACATGGCTGACTCAGAGGTGCAGTCACTCCTAAACCTGGCGATTGCCTTATCCCTATGGCCTAAAGCACTTTAAGGCTGACCCATTCATAACCAAACACCATGTTAGGAACATGAAAAACACATCATCCTCAATCCAGTTTACATGATTGTGAAGAAGCCCAAGGTTTTTAAGATACCGTTGTGTCCTAATGTTACAGCATTTTACATTTTAGTAATTTAGCAGACGCTCTTATCCAGAGTGACTTACCGGAGCAATTAGAGTTAAGTGCCTTGCTTATGGGCACAGACAGAGTTTCACCTAGTTGGCTCAGGGATTTGAACCAGTGACTTTTCGGTTAGTGGCCCAACGTTCTTAACCGCTAGGCTATTTGCCACCCCGGCACAAGGGACTTTCTCTAATTACAAAGCACAAAAACACATTTTTATTATATTATTTTTCTTTAGGGGGTGGATCAGCTTTAATATTGCATATAGATTGTGGCTTCTATCAATGTAATTGTCTGCATCATTTCCAATTCCCATACATAGAAATACAATACATTTTCCTTTATTATTTCCCCTAACCCTACCACCCCTCCCCTAATTGGAGTAAACTAATGAAGCACAAAAATCCCAACAGTGTCAGTTCTCTCTCTCACCCCCCCTCTCAGGGGTGGCAATAGTGCTGAATCACCATGACTGGAGTCTTAAAGGTACAGGCACACACAGCACCTTATCTACATCTCCTTGGTGACGGCCGCAAGGGCGAATCGGTGGATGAATGAACTAAGAGAGAGAAAATAAAAAGGAAGGAAACTTACTTGGGGTTGACTTTGACCCCGGCTTGATCCAGGCCGATCTTTCTTGTACAGGCGTCGCGCCCCACGGCTATCAACACCTGAGTGAGGAGAAGGAAGTCACCTGGTTAACAGGACATTTCTCCAGCTGTAGCATGTCATTAAAAAAAACTAAGCAGGAATTATTCAATTTAGCTGACAATTTTTTTTTTGTTTTAACAAATGCTCTAAGATGGACAACCCTGCAGAGTTAATTCCTAATGCAACATGTTTAAGTAGTATATTTTCAGATTTAACTCATAGTTTCAGTCATAAGTGCTAGATTTACTTTGGGACTTCTAAGCTATATCGGATATTGAGCATTACACACGGTGATGGGTACGTACAGTGTTGTACTCTCCCTCGATGGTCTCGTCTCCCTCCGTGCTCTTGGCTGTCACCTTCAGCCTCCCAGGAGTACCTGCCTCCAGCTCCTCCACCTGGCGTGTGTACACACACACAAATACCTTGCATACAATTTCTTTTATATCTAGTTACAAAATGTCTTTAAATGCTACAATGGCCAGGGCCGGGTGAACCGAAGGCATCTTTTACTGAAAGAGCACGTGGTTTTTCATTCAGTTTGCCCTTACAGGCTAACAGCCGTCAAAGTTAGACTTAAACTGATGACAACCCTTTAGATAGAGAGCAAAATGTTACACAACTTCCCTGATGACAGAGCAATTTAGTACCAGGCATTTCCAAGCCATAACAGCTGAGGAAAGACACAAGGTCCTTGTACACAGATCTGGGTTTAAACACTATTTTAAATTATTTTAAAAATACTAGCTGTACTTCATTGAGTTTACCTGTTGCAATGGAACCAATATCTACTACCCACCTGGCATTTCAGGCAGCCAAAAGCTAAACGAAAGATTTCAGAAAAGATTTTAACCCAGGTCTGGTAGTAGATAAGTCACGTTGACGCACCTTGACGGGGACGTACTTCCGGAGGAACTTTACACCATGCTCTTCCATGTGCTTGCCGGCACGGTTGGCCATGTCCTGGTCGAAGCCCCTCAGGAGGATGGAGCGTACCATGACTGTCACATCCAGGCCTAGGCCCGCCAGAAAACCCCCGCACTCCAGCGCCACGTAGGACGCCCCGATCACCAGGGTCTTGCCAGGGCAGTGGGGCAGAGAGAACAGGTCGTCGCTGCGTAAAAGGGATGGACACACACAGAGTAGAGTGCACCTCCGTTAAAACCATAAAGCTCATAGATGTATCAATGCCAAAATTCAGCCATTCTTTCTGCAATAAGCACGTGAAATACTTGGAATGTCAGATTGATTCACTAAACAAAGTTATATTCTTAAAATGTCAACAATATACACAAAAAGACTGGTTATGTAGTCTGAAATGAGCCTGGGTCTTTATGAGACCAGTATATAAGTATGTAATCTGAGAATTTAGTTATTCAGTCACAATTAGGGCTGACCCCATTTAGTCAACTGGTCGATTGTTTGGTCGATAGGCTGTTGGTCGACCAAGATTTCTTTAGTCGAGCAGTAGCAAAAAAAGTCCATCACTAAGACGCGCTACTGAAATTGTATATGTTATATTATGCAACACAAATAAATTATATTATTTTATAACAAATGCGCCTTCTCCCACATTGGAAAGCGGTCGCTGTCCACGGTTCTGAAACACATCAGTGCGCTGTTGAATTGGCGCCATTTCCTAGACCATGTTGCTATTTGCATAATAGCAAAGTTAACCAGCATATTGCTGTTGAAAAAAATGCAGCGGAGGAGACAGTGGAGTTAAGAGACGAGAAAACATCCATTGCCTTTAATTATCTAAGAAAAGTGAGAAGAGAAGAAACCAATTTAATTGGATCTATAAATCAATAGCCTGACTATTCAAATGTGCCTGGCTTTATAAATCATCCATATACATCTACAGAAATAAGCCACATCCTGCTTCTGTTTGAGTGTTTGTTTACTAGCCTACTGATTCCGTGAGCACCAAGCCTCACACAACCACATGGGAGAAACACAGCAGCCGTGTATACCACCATTGAGCTGTAGGCCTAAGAGCACATCCTGTTTAGTCTCAATACTGTAACTTACTGAGACCTAATATTTCAATACTTACAGTAGCCTAAATACTGTATCAATCAATCATTAATTTGTTCATGTCACACAGCATGAATGATTCATGACTTGAAATGCAATCAAGCATTTTAGTTTTAAAATAAAAGCGACCATTGAATAATTAGCGTAAACAATAAATAGGCCTAAACACTTATAATTTAGTGTTGTTTACATTGGTCCAAACGGTCAGAAAAATATTGTAACCTGTTTGGCAGAAAAAATATGCACACAGCACTTACTCCTGACCTTTTTCTTGATCTCAAGTATTTTCCACAACTAGTCAAATTTATTCCACACATCCGACTTCCTCTTTACCTCCTGAGCAACCAGTAAAATTTCCCCCGTTTCCAGTTTGTCACGTCCTCTCCATTTTGCTGTCACACGTTAGTGTTAAGGGTTTGATATAACCAATTTATTGATGTAATTATGACATGCTATAGGTCAGGCCCTATTGGTCACGTGCATGCGACGCATACGTGTCACGTAAAGAGAGCAAGTGTTGAGGGATTAGGGAAGGTTTTTCCTGAACAAATTTCGGTAACAACTTTTCAGTCAGAAATGGCTGTTCCGGAAGTGTGATCACGCTCTCCGCAGCCAATGTGAGTAAGACCTTCAAAACTTCTTACGGCTGAGATCCCGTTAACGGGATCGATATGACAACAGCCAGTGAAAGTGCAGGGCGCCAAATTCAAAACAACAGAAATCTCATAATTAAAATTCCTCAGACATACAAGTATTTTACACCATTTTAAAGATAAACTTGTTGTTAATCCCACCACAGTGTCCGATTTCAAAAAGACTTTACGACGAAAGCACATCAAACAATTATGTTAGGTCTGCACCTAGTCACAGAAAAACCCAGCCATTTTTCCAGCCAAAGAGAGGGGTCACAAAAAGCAGAAATAGAGATAAAATGAATCACTAACCTTTGATGATCTTCATCAGATGACACTCATAGGACTTCATGTTACACAATACATGTATGTTTAGTTCGATAAAATTCATATTTATATCCAAAAATCTTAGTTTACATTGGCGCGTTATGTTCAGTAATGTTTTGCCTCCAAAACATCCGGTGATTTTGCAGAGAGCCACATGAATTTACAGAAATACTCATAATAAACGTTGATAAAAGATACAAGTATTAAACATGGAACTTTAGATAAACTTCTCCTTAATGCAACCGCTGTCAGATTTCAAAAAACCTTTACGGAAAAAGCACACCATGCTATAATCTGAGTACAGCGCTCAGAGCCCAAACAAGCCATAAAGATATCCGCCATGTTTTGGAGTCAACAGAAGTCAGAAATACCATTATAAATATTACCTTTGATGATCTTCATCAGAATGCACTCCCAGGAATCCCAGTTTCACAATAAATGTTTGTTTTGTTCTATATAGTCCATAATTTATGTCCAAATACCTTCATTTTATTTGCGCGTTCAGTCCAGTAATCCACATTCATGACGCACAGGTCAGACAAAAAGTCAAACAATTCCATTACAGTTCGTAGAAACATCTCAAACGATGTATAGAATCAATCTTTAGGATGTTTTTAACATAAATCTTCAATAATGTTTCAACCGGAGAATTCCTTTGTCTTCAGAAATGCGATGGAAGGCAGGTCGCTCTCACGTGAGCGCGCATGTTCAGCTCGTGCCAGACACCTGACTCAAAGAGCTCTCCTTCCCTCATTCTTCACCGTAGAAGCATCAAACAGGGTTCTAAAGACTGTTGACAAAATGACCAATATCCCACTGTATAGGCAAACCTCAGATTTCCCACTTCCTGGTTGGATTTTTTCTCAGGTTTTTGCCTGCCATATGAGTTCTGTTATACTCACAGACATCATTCAAACCGTTTTAGAAACTTCAGAGTGTTTTCTATCCAAATATACTAATAATATGCATATCTTAGCCTCTGAGCCTGAGTAGCAGGCAGTTTACTCTGGGCACTTTTTCATCCAAGCTACTCAATACTGCCACCCAGCCATAAGAAGTTAAACACGTCAACATTCACAAGGCCGCAGGGCCAGATGGATTACCAGGACGTATACTGCGAGCATGCGCTGCCCAACTGGCAAGTGTCTTCACTGACATTTTCAACCTCTCCCTGTCTGAGTCTAATACAAACCTGTTTCAAGCAGACCACCATAGTCCCTGTGCCCAAGAACACTAAGGTACCTGCCTAAATGACTACCGACCCATAGCACTCATATCTGTAGCCATGAAGTGCTTCACTATTATCCCAGAAACCCTAGACCCACTCCAATTTGCATACTGCCCCAACAGATCCACAGATGATGCAATCTCTACTGCACTCCACACTGCCTTTTCCCACCTGGACAAAAGGAACACCTATGTGAGAATGCAATTCATTGACTACAGCTCAGTGTTCAACACCATAGTGCCCTCAAAGCTCATCAATAAGCTAAGGACCCTGGGACTAAACACCTCCCTCTGCAACTGGATCCTGGACTTCCTGACGGGCCGTCCCCAGGTGGTAAGGGTAGGTAACACATCCGCCACTCTGATACTCAACACAGGGGCCCCTCAGGGGTGCGTGCTCAGTTCCCTCCTGTACTCCCTGTTCATGCATGACTGCACGGCCAGGCACGACTCCTACACCATCATTAAGTTTACAGATGACACAACAGTGGTAGTAGGCCTGATCACCGACAAGAGCCTATAGTGAGATGATTGTGGACTACAGGAAAAAGAGGACCGAGCACACCCCCATTCTCATCGACAGGGCTGCAGTGGAGCAGGTTGAGAACGTCAAGTTCCTTGGTGTCCACATCACCAACAAACTAACATGGCCCAAGCACACCAAGACAGTCATGAAGAGGGCACGACAAAACCGATTTCCCCTCAGGAGACTGAAAAGATATGGCATGGGTCCTCAGATCCTCAAAACGTTCTACAGCTGCACCATCGAGAGCATCCTGAATGGTTGCATCACTGCCTGGTATGGCAACTGCTTGGCCTCCAACTGCAAGGTACTACAGAGGATAGTGTGAACGGCCCAGTACATCACTGGGGCCAAACTTCCTGCCATCCAGGACCTCTATACCAGGCGGTGTCAGAGGAAGGCCCTAAAAATTGTCAAAGACTCCAGCCACCCTAGTCATAGACTGTTCTCTCTGCTATCGCACGGCAAGCGGTACCCGGAGCGCCAAGTCTAGGTCCAAGAGGCTTCTAAACAGCTTCTACCCCCAAGCCATAAGACTCCTGAACACCTAATCAAATGGCTACCCAGACTATTTACATTGCCTGCCCCCCCCTTATTTTACACCACTGCTACTCTGTTGTCATCATCTATGCATCGTCACTTTAATAACTCTACCAACATGTACATATTACCTCAACTAACCGGTGCCCCCGCACGTTGACTCTGTACTGGTACCCCCTGCATTTAGTCTCGCTATTGTTATTTCACTGCTGCTCTTTAATTACTTGTTACTTTTACTTCTTATTCGTACCAATATATTTTTTAATTGCATTGTTGGTTAGGGGCTCGTAAGAAGCATTTCACTGTAAGGTCTACCTGTTGTATTCGGCACATGTGACTAATAATTGCATTTTTTTTATTTTTTATTATGTTGCAGCTTCAGTGACACGGACAGTGCGATAAACTGTTAATGTTCTGTGGTGGTCGCTGCAGCAGGGAGGAGAGGGAGACAACAGGTACTAGTCAGTCACTTTCTGTCATTTTCTTTTTAACACAGCAAGTCTGAGCCAGGCCATTCCCTCTAGTCATTTGTGTCTTAATTTCATCGAAACAGCTTAAAGCATCAAACAAGCTCAGTGCAGATAGTTAATTTGATTAAAGCACATCGGATGTGTTTATATACAGAAAAATACATGTTTAAAAATGTCAACCAATAAATTGGTCAAAAGAACAGGCAACTCTTGGTCAACCAATATTGTTTTGTTGTTGCCAGGGACAGCCATAGGTCACAATACAACCATTAGACATAGCCATCTCTGTACCATTTAAAGCAGGTTCTATCAGGGTCTGTTCCTATGACAACACACCAGTCTACAGCAGCAGAGGGTAATCTGGGAATCCTGTGTTTAGACCAGTGGGAGATTATAGCCTTACTAAATGAGTACCCTGAGATACAAGGCTTCCTGTGGTGGAAATTAGAAAAGTGAGTGAGTATGCGCGCATATATATATATATATATATTAGTTGAAGTCGGAAGTTTACATACACTTAGGTTGGAGTCATTAAAACCCGTTTTTCAAGCACTTCACAAATTTCTTGCTAATAAACTATAGTTTTGGCAAGTCGGTTAGGACATCGACTTTGTGCATGACACAAGTAATTTTTCTAACAACTGTTTACAGACAGATTATTTCACTATCACAATTCCAGTGGGTCAGAAGTTTACATACACTAAGTTGACTGTGCCTTTAAAGAGCTTGGAAAATTCCAGAAAATTATGTCATGGCTTTAGAAGGTTCTGATAGGCTAATTGACATCATTTGAGTGTACCTGTGGATGTATTTCAAGGCCTACCTTCAAACTCAGTGCCTCTTTGCTTGATATCATGAGAAAATCAAAAGATATCAGCCAAGTCCTCAGAAAAAACATTATAGACCTCCACAAGTCTGGTTCATCCTTGGGAGCAATTTCCAAACGCCTGAAGGTACCACGTTCATCTGTACAAACAATAGTACACAAGTATAAACACCATGGGACCACAAAGCCATTATACCGCTCAGGAAGAAGATCTGTCTCTTAGAATAATCCCAGAACAACAGCAAAGGACCTTGTGAAGATGCTGGAGGAAACACGTGCAAAAGTATCTATATCCACAGTAAAACAAGTCCTATATTGAAATAACCTGAAAGGCCGCTCAGCAAAGAAGAAGCCACTGCTCCAAAACCGCCATTAAAAAGCCAGACTACAGGTTGCAACTGCACACGGGGACAAAAATAGTACTTCTTGGAGAAATTTCCTCTGGTCTGATGAAACAAAAATAGAACTGTTTGGCCATAATGACCATCGTTATGTTTGGAGGAAAAAGGGGGAGGCTTACAAGCCGAAAAACACCATCCCAACCGTGAAGCACGGGAGTGGCAGCATCATGTTGTGGGGGTGCTTTGCTGCAGGATGGACTGGGGGACTTTACAAAATAGATGGCATCTTGAGGAAGGAAAATTGTGTGGATATATTGAAGCAACATCAAGACATCAGTCAGGAAGTTAAAGCTTGGTCGCAAATGGGTCTTCCAAATGGACAATGACCCCAAGCATACTTCCAAAGTTGTGGCAAAATGGCTTAAGGACAACAAAGTCAAGGTATTGGAGAGGCCATCACAAAGCCTTGACCTCAAGCCTATAGAAAATGTGTGAGCAGAACTGAAAAAGTGTGTGCGAGCAAGGAGCCCTACAAACCTGACTCAGTTACACCAGCTCTGTCAGGAATGGTCCAAAATTCACCCATAATTTATTGTGGGAAGCTTGTGGAAGGCTACCCGAAACGTTTGACCCAAGTTAAACAATTTAAAGGCAATGCTACCAAATACTAATTGAGTGTATGTAAAACTTCTGACCCACTGGGAATGTGATAAAGAAATAAAAGCTGAAATAATTCATTCTCTCTACTATTATTCTGACATTTCACATTCTTAAAATAAAGTGGTGCTACTAACTGCCCTAAGACAGGATCTTGTCCAATTACAAATACTTGTTTTTCCATTTCCGTTGCAAAAGGTTTCGCCACAGTGTGCACTACTAAATACAACTCTGCAGTGTATTTGTCTCTATTGTGGTGATGAGGGCTTTCCCCTGGCTGGATGGCAGTCTAAATGGGTTAAATAATGGGTTAAATAGTGGGTTAAATAGTGGGTTAAATAATGCCTGCGGTGTGCTGGGAGGGAAGGGTCTCACCTGGTGATGCAGTACTCTTTGTCTCCGGGGATGCTCAGGTAACGCGGCCTCTCACCTGTCGCCAGGATAAACTTTGCGGCCGTATGGAAGGTCTCCTTCCCTCGCTTGTTGGTCGCCTGGGAGGTGGAGTGGGTAAGTACGGTGTTAAACATTCTTCACGGATTTATTTATCTCGTACAGACACAATAATTTCCATTAAAATCAACACCTAGACTCATCTCATCTGTTGAGTGTGGTTAACAAGAATCAATGTGTCAAGTCAAGGGTGTGCAGTTTAGAACCTCCCATGGGAGACAATAGCTGCTTTACCAAGTGCTGTGAAGTGTTTGTAGAGAGCCATTAAATATCTTTGGGATTTGTTTGATTATGTTAAGCCAAGGAACTAACATAAAGCAAGTTACTATCCAGTTTCAGAATACATCATGTGCTTTGCATCTAAAAAGTTCACATCCATTTTCATAGCGAATTGACTGCCTTCTAAAATGGGTCAAATTGAAGGCAGTAGCTTCAGTATGAAAATGGAAGAGTCAATTTCGTATGAAAATGAAAGGCGGTCAATTCATTAATAACTGTTGTCAAAGATCTGCTTGTAAACTCACGAAGCACCGACCCACCTTGATTTTGTGCGACTCAATGAACTCAGCGTAGGAGTTGACGTAGTTGACGTTCTTGTCGCGCAGCGCCACCTGGTAGCCCCAGTTCAACGAGCCAATGTAGTTGTTCACCGCCGTCTTCATCGTCTCCCAGTTGTGCTTCACTAAGAACCAGATGAAAATTACAGTCAACAATGACCAAACAAGTCTTTAGTTGTTTACTACCATTACTGAAAAAGTACTCCACTGGAAATGTAACATTGACATTTCCGTGACCTTAAGTTACCTCAGGCTCATGAAGAGGGCTTAAACAAGAATGTTTTTAAATCAAAAAGTGACTTATGCCTTCACATGTTTCATTCCTAGCACTGGCCATGGCTCTGTTACAATATACTTACTACTTTGGTTGAGGCCATGTGTTGGGTAGAGATGGGCATTTGACATTTGACTGTTCGAGTACTCACATTATAAAAATGTTTTCCAGAGTACTCGGAATAGGGAAAAAATAATATCTACTTTAGAACAAAGGCAAGACCTGACTGGAAGAAAAAACATTTGGGCATTTATCTATGCCAACAGTACACAACAATGCCTAATTTATCATAACCATTAGCGATTACAAACCTTAATTGCCTCATACTGTATATTGAGTCAATAAAAAAGGCAAGTGCCATTTAAGATTAATTTATTGAAACCGTAATATCAACTGGTTATATTATGGAACACAATCTTCAAAAAGGCAGTAAAAAGGCAGTGGCACTTGCTTGAAGACTATGGCTGTGCAATGGCATAGCCTTGTTTTGTTAATTTAGCAGATAAGACACTCTTATTTTCCGAGCCCTTATCACTGTCAAGACAAGCCTATTACATAGCAACACAGGAGGTTGATGGCACCTTAATAGAGGACAGGCTTGTGGTAATGGCTGGAGCGGAATGGTATCAAATGGTTTTCATGTGTTTGATGCCATTTCATTACATCCTCCCCTCAGCAGCCTCTACTGTTAATAGCAAAACACATGAAATATAGCAGAATAAAATAGAACCAAATATTTTTCCAAATGAAAAAGTTGCCAGTGCGAAGTGATGCGCGTCTGGAATAGTTATTCTCAAAGGCTGATCATATGAAATGAGGCTTAGTTTGGAGCGTTGAAATACATTTTTTTCACAGTTACAAAACAAAATCTGGTCTTCCTTTCGCTATATGCCTACAGACTTACAATGTAGTTTATTCTTCCTGTTCTTTGGAATTTTCTAAATGGATGAATAATTCCACATGGAACACTGCATGGTGATGAATTACAGCCACAACATGTTTGTTTGGTGAGTAGGCCTAGGCTTAATGATTGAGGAAAATACACTTGTCAAAATCATGTTTTTGCAAATGTTCAGTGCGGAACCTGTCTATGTTTAGGGGGTTATAGACCAGGCTAACCAATTCTAAAAATGGCACTAGCAGTTTGCAAAGTAGCCTAAGCGGAAAATAAACGGGATGGAATTATTCCAAACTGCAGCTTGTTGTTGGAAACTGTTGTTATTTGGTAAGGAATGTAGCTTGTGTATCCCACCAGGTAAAGGCATTTTTTTATGCCCACCATATTTAATAGGAATTTATTTCTGTAGGTCTATTGGGAGCTTGTGTGCAAACTCCGCATGCGTGTAGAGGGAGCGGTCCTAACGCAATTGAGGGAGTGAGAAGTGAAGGGAACTGTGATGCTTGCCTTGGTTTCTTTTTTGTTGTGCATGCAAATGCACATGTACAAAAGGAACACTAGAGTCAAAGCAAATTAACTTTAGCTGTGTTTGAATACCCATACTACATACACACAATTAGTTCATTTTAGTATACTGTAAACCACACACAATTAGTTCATTTTAGTATACTGTAAACCACACACAATTAGTTCATTTTAGTATACTGTAAACCACACACAATTAGTTCATTTTAGTATACTGTAAACAAACGGTACCCATTCAGTTGAGCGTACTAGCGCTTCGCATGTCTACCAGAAGTTGATGCTGTTCCTATGCAACCTCTTGCTAGATTGTTAGCATAGCAAATTACTAGCTAGACATTTTACGACTTTGGGTGTCTTATTAAAATCCAATCTGGAGTGCCAGAGTGCACTCTGGGGTTCGTAAATTCAGAGCATTGTTAGATTGAAAATTCAGAGTGTTTCACTCTGCCAGGCAGTGTCACTGGACGCACCTCACAATGGCAGTCAAGCACCCAAGCTAACTGGTTAGCTACTTCAAGACACAAATTAGACAATTTTACTTGCCCTAGCAGAGCTGGTTAGGCTGTTTTCAAGTTATCTAGAGCGTTGGTGACTAACTGTGCTGCTGGCAACAATTTAATTACGCTTTTTTTGCCAACGTTTACCGACACCGGCCATATTCAACTGGTGTTGAGTGTTCGTAAATTCATCAGTTATTCTGTGCTCTGGCACACACGGCTGAGTGCTCTGAAATCGGAGTAGATAGCCAGAGCAAATTTACGAATGCACCCGAATGTCCATTGAAAACGCACGACTATACCACTAAACTAAGAATGACGGGAATAATCAAGTCAATAAACATTGGGTAGTTAGATAGCGTATAGTTAATATTCTGGCAAGTTCGATGTAGGGCTGGGCGGTATATCATTTACATTTACATTTTAGTCATTTAGCAGATGCTCTTATCCAGAGCGACTTACAGTAGAGTGCATACATTTTATTACATTTACATACTGAGACAAGGATATCCCTACCGGCCAAACCCTCCCTAACCCGGACGACGCTATGCCAATTGTGCGTCGCCCCACGGACCTCCCGGTTGCGGCCGGCTGCGACAGAGCCTGGGCGTGAACCCAGAGACTCTGGTGGCGCAGCTAGCACTGCGATGCAGTGCCCTAGACCACTGCGCCACCCGGGAGGTCATAAAATAAGGTATACCGGTATTGGTGCAGGGACCGGTTTGGGTTTTTAACTTTACCGGTATTTGAATGTTTGGTTTGTTAGATGTGATACGCCATGTGTAATGTACATTTTTATAGTTTACTTCGCTACTTGAGTCATCTCTCTCTCTCTCTCCGCACCACTTTCCACACAGATCTAGACAAGCCCCGTCACTCAAGGAGCGCATTTGATGTTCAACAACCACGAGACACTTGCCTTCAGTCTGCATGGTCAATGCAGCACATGTAACAATGTTGACAACAACAATGCTGTTTTCACTTTGCTTCTTAATATAAATCCACTAGTGTTCTATAATGACACTATTAGTTTGTTTCTTACATCAGCAAACAGCTAGTTTGTCTTTTCTTAGGAAGTTGCCCTAAATCTTGTGAGACGCAAATTTTTAGCCTCTAATGTTAATAGCTAGCTAGCTAATAAATGTGTAAGAGCAAGCGTAGTTAGCTAATACAGCTTGATAATACCAGTGATGGTGTGGATGTAAAACAGCATGTTGTTTGTGCAACAGTATCTTCTACATCAAAGAGGAACATGGAAAGCAAGAATATGTTAGCTACATGAAGTAGAGAAAACATGCAATGTAGCCAAAGCTTATAGGGTCCCCTAGGAAACACTTATCAACACTTTAGTTCCTAGCCTGTCACAATAACTCCTCCCTGGCATTTTAATTTGTTGTCTCAAACAACACTGTATTCAAAGTGCGCACTATTATATTCTAACCATAGAACAGTCATTCTATTTCCATGATTCCAACAGTTTTGCGCCAATTTGTCAAGTCAAATCGCAATTGCAACATTTGGTTAAAAATAAGTCCTAGATTATTTGCCCATATCGTGCTGCCCTACGTGGCAGTGTGGACATTCTCAATTGAGCAGTGGTGTAAAGTACTTTAGTCATTTTTTGGGGGTATCTGTACTTTACTATTTTTTATTTTTTACAACTTTTACTTTACTACATTCCTAAAACAAAATACTGGACCTTGTACTCCATACATTTTCCCTGACACCTAAAAGTACTCGTTACATTTTTGAATGCTTGGCAGGACAGGAAAATGGTCCAATTCAAGCACTTGACCAGGGATGTTCTCTTGACATCTACTGCCTCTGATCTAGAGAACTCACTTAACACAAATGCTTTGTTTGTAAATTATGTGTTGGAGTGTGCCCCTGGCTATCTGTAAATTAAAAAAGAAAGGTGCCATCTGGTTTGCTTAACATAAGGAATTTGAAATTATTTATACTTTCACTTTTGATACTCAAGTACATTTACTTTTGACACTTAAGTATATTTAAAACCAAATACTTTTAGACTTCTACTCAAGTAGTATTTAACTGGGTACTTTCACTTTTACTTTAATAATTTTCTATTAACGTATCGTTACTTTAACTCAAGTATGACAATTTGGTACTTTTTCCACCACTGCAATTTAGTGCAAGAAATGCAGAAATGATAGAAGTGCTGAAATTTGTTTTGGTTGAATTGAACAGTATAAAACAATCAGAATGAAGAAAGACTCATTGAAATCACTTAGTGTGTTGCCACCCTAGGATCACTCACTACTCATAAAGCAAATGTACAACTTTTATTATTCAAAAACTAAAAACAGTCAAATACCATCCAAATGTAAAAAAATACCGTGATATAATATTTTGGCCATATCGCCCAGCCCTAGTTCGATGTATTAGTAGCCAACTAATGTTAGGTAGCTAGATAACATACAGGTACATACTGCTGTAATTATATGCTATACGGTTTGTAAGAATAGCGTAGCTAAGAAATTGTCGGCCAACCTAAGGTAACTTATTTGAAAAGTCATTACTTTATTACATTGCTCAACATTTTAACATTTGTAATAATTAGTTAAAGCAGTGGATATGTATCCACTCTCGTTGGACTTCGGCTGCATATTTTCCGCCATTTTCTTCAAATCTGAAAACGTTGTGACGCACGGAAATCGTGTCCACTGCTTGTATACTTGGTATTTTGGTGACTCTAGTACGATATCCGGGAACTTTTGGCATACTGACAAAATCCATACTATGACCAATAAGCATGCTATGTACTCAATTTGTCACAAATAGTACAGAGTATGAGTATTGGAACACAGCTGTCTTCAAGCCACAAAGCCCACTCCACCAAATAGTTTTACAGTACTTAAAATGTTTTTTTGTTATTGCTGGTTAGAGATTGAGTTTCGATGTCCGTTCGAGTACTCATGCCCGTCCCTAGTGTTGGGCATGCATTCCAAGTGACTAAAATGGACATTGGAACCTAAACTGCTGACCTTTGACCCAGACGCCAACCCAATTGTTACCTGTCTCCTCCGGCAACTCCCAGCCAAACTTGCAGGCGTCCTGAATGGAAGTCCCTAGCAGAGCTGTCTGGTGCATCAGCTTCTTGGGGATGCAGCCCACGTTCACGCATGTGCCGCCCAGGCCTGTCCCGAGCCAAAGAAACACAAAATCACACATTTGGAGATTTAATTTTTCATCCACATTGACACATGCAAACATGTTGTTACTGATAACAGCAGAATTCTGCAAGCCATTTTGATTTGTGCTTCGGTGGGCCTGCAGCAGTGTGCTGTAGGGGGTATATTTGACGCGCGCGACGGAACTCTTCAATGTCTGAAGAGTGTGACACGTGAAGCTCTACACACCCCATGTGTTCCCTTTCGGCGTGGCCACCACATAGTCCAACACCATCACCTTCTTGCCCAGCAACGCTGCCTCCTATGCCAGGAGAAGCACAAAAGGGCAGACGGCCATTTAGACAACTTGATTAAGACAACCACTGGTCAACTAGCTCAGCTTATATGCTTAGTTTTGTTGCTGCGATAATGAGCCATCTGAAATCCTCCCTGTGGCTGTCTGAAAACATTACTAGCCATCATGTTCTTGCTTCCTCCGTCCTAACTTCATCTCCAAGCTCTTTAGAGGGACCTTGGGCCCTCTCCTCCAATGCGCTTTGAGGAATTGAGGAAACAAGGAGAGGACACATGGCATGTACAGCTAGTAACGTCCTCAGACAGAGCCAATGATGGACTTACAGCCTTCCTTCACGGGCCTCAATACTACACTAGAAAGGTGCACGTCTGGAGGTAAGTTTGGTTTTGAAAGCGTTATCTGGGAGGCTCTCACCTTTGAGCATGCTAGCCCTCCTGAGCCGCCCCCGATGACGATGAGATCATAGTCGTATACCTCATTCTCCCCGCAAAGCAGCTGCTGCAGGACACCATCTTTGTGGGCCTGAGAAGAGGACGACAGGTGGTCAGACACAATGGCAAAAACAATATTAACCCAACAGTCTTAAAAAGGGCACAAACATTTTTCTGCTTCTGGTGGGAAATAGACAAGTGTAATACAGTAAGGATACCAGCATGCTAATTTATGGTCCCAAAATGGTTCTTATTGAAAAGTGTGCATGTCTACGAGTGGCGAAAGGTAGCCTAGCGGTTAAGAACGTTGGGCCAGTAACAAAAAGGTCGCTGGTTAGAATCCTTGAGCAGACTAGGTGAAGAAAATAAAATGGTCGATGTGCCCTTGAGCAAGGCACTTATCCAGAGCAACTAGGGTTAAGAGTGTCTGCTAAATGATTAAAATGTAAAAAAGGTATTCTACATTCAACAGCGATGCTGACACCATTCATGCCGGAGGGATATTCTCCGTGCCACATGACAGAAATAAACCAGCATTTGCTAGAAAAGGGCAGGAGACAGAACACGTGGTGATATTGTCAGGATTATAATGTATCAGGAGAATGTTGGTGGCTTCAAGTGAAATATGCACCATTGTGTCATGCTGACAAAGTGCCAGCTTTTGAAAAGCATGACCAGGCAAAAAAAATTGTTTCATTAGCTAAATTGCAGCTCAGTGTAGAGGGAAGAGAAGACTAGGTTTGGGTGTTCTTAAGTAGCCATTTTGATGTAAAAAGACAAATGTAGTGCATTTAGATGTAAATTGGCTTAACCACACTTGACCAAAATAGATCCACTCAACCATTGTTTCTGGCAAAAAGAGAAAGACTCTTTTCATAATATTGCAACACAATTAAAGCCTGTGGTGGGCATAATTTACCACACGCTAAAATGCAAGGGGAACGTATGAATAACACAAAGATATCTTGTTGCCAAAACCTGAGATTTTAGCCTAAGTTTGACATACGCTTGAATCTCAAGACAGGATGAACACAAGACTCTAAAAGTCAGTGGCACTTGCAAAACCACGAGTGAAATGAGAATGATCCGTGGTTCATGAAAGCTGCTACACCGATCCATACCTTCATTGTTTTGTCACAGCCACCGACGTGTGTCTTGTTGATGAAGACATTGGGGACAGTTTTCTGCCCGGTCATCTCAAGCAGCAGTTCTTGATAGTTTGATCCATCCTCTAGACACAACCAATAAGAGATGTTAGCAGAGTAGCAGCTACACTTACATGAAATAAATCATTCATCCTACTCTTCCTGTCATATCGCTAACATGTACACTAGTCATATACATGACATACACCATCGACTTTATAGACTGCACAGGCTGTCAGCAGTTATGTAAATGTACTTTGGTTCTGCAAACAAATAGAGCGTGTTTAAATAAATTGCATAATTCAGCACTGAAAAATATTTTCTATGTATTTGCCAGAGCAATAGTTATGTAATGCACAGTGTGTATTTATACCAGAACAGTTGTGACTGGTAAGAGATCAAATGGCAGGGGGGAGAACGAGAGAGCGACTCAGCACGTTTTGTGGTGGCCCGTAGCTAACGTTGACAGTGCATTCCGTGGTAGAACATAACATCTTCACTATGTAAAAACACTGTATATTTGCAGAAAAGGCCCCCGTTAGCCTCTTTTTACCTTTCGATCAACAGTCGACATTTAAGAAATAGCAGACAAAGCCATAAGGAAAAGCTATAAGGTGAGCTTGAGGAAACAAACTTAGTACAATAATAGGTCCTATACATGTACTACATCACCCAAATGAGTGGATTTGTCCATTTCAGCCACACCCATTGCTGACGGGTGTATAAAATCATTTATTATGTGCCGATTACAATAGTTGTAGACCTTACAGTGAAATGCTTACTTAGAAGCCCTTAACCAACAATACAATTTTAAGAAAATCCCCCAAAAAGTAACAGATAAGAATAACAAATAATTAAAGCGCAGCAGTTAATAACAATAGCGGGGCTATATACAGGGGATACCGGTACAGAGTCAATGTGTCAATGTGCAGGAGGCACCGGTGTCAAGGTAATATGTACATGTAGTTAGAGTTATTAAAGTGGCTATGCATCGACAATAACTGAGTAGCAGCAGCGTGGGGGGGGGGGGGGGGGGGGCAATGCAAATAGTCTAGGTAGCCATTTGATTAGCTGTTCAGGAGTCTTATGGCTTGGGGGTAGAAGCTGTTTAGAAGCCTCTTGGACCTAGACTTGGCGCTCCGGTACCACTTGCCGTGCGGTAGCAGAGAGAACAGTTTATGACTGGGGTGGCTGGAGTCTGACAATTTCTAGGGCCTTCCTCTGACACCGCCTGGTATAGAGGTCCTGGATTGTAGGAAATTTGGCCGTAGTGATGTACTGGGCCGTCCATGGAACCCCATTTTATGAAGCTCCCGACGAACAGTTATTGTGCAGACGTTGCTCCCAGAGGCAGTTTGGAACTCGGTAGGGAGTGTTGCAACTGAGAACACACCATTTTTTTTACGCGCTTCAGCACTCTGCTGTCCCGTTCTGTGAGCTTGTGTGGCTGAGCCATTCTACTGCCATAGTTGGTCTATGGAGATTGTGTGTTCGATGTTATACAATATCCATAGACCAACACTGGCAATAGAATGGCCCTACTGAAGAGCTCTATGACTTTCAACGTGGCACCGTCATAGGATGCCACCTTTCCAACAAGTCAATTTGTGAACTTTCTGCCCTGCCCCGGTCAACTGTAAGTGCTGTTATTGTGAAGTCAAAACGTCTAGGAGCAACAACGTCTCAGCCGCGAATTGGTAGGCCACACAAGCTCACAGAACGGGACAGCAGAGTGCTGAAGTGATTAAAAATCGTTTGTCCTCAGTTGCAACACTCACTACCGAGTTCCAAACTGCCTCTGGAAGTAACATCCACACAACAACTGTTCGTTGGGAGCTTCATAAAATGGGGTTCAATGGCCGAGCAGCCACACACAAGCCTAAGATCACCATGTGCAATGCCAAGCGTCGGTTGGAGTAGTGTAAAGCTCGCCACCATTGGATTAGTGGAAACGCATTCGAGTGATGAATCACGCTTCACCATCTGGCAGTCTGACGGACGAATGCATAGTGCCAATTGTAATGTTTGGTGTAGGAGGAATAGTGGTCTGGCGCGGTTTTTCATGGTTTGGGCTAGGCCCCTTAGTTCCATTGAACTAAGTGGAAAGCCTTCCCAGAAGAGTGGAGGCTGTTATAGCAACAAAGGTGGGACCAACTCCATATTAATGCACATGATTTTGGAATAAGATGTTTGACAAGCCGGTGTCCACATACTTTTGGTCATGTAGTGTATTTTTATGTTACACCATTCAAACATGTACTGCAAATGTTTGTATGTTCGTTGATGAAACGTTGATCCTTAGAGTACTCAAGACCTTTGGAACTTCGATTGATGGCAATTTGTCAATTCAATGACATGCCAAAACATGTGTGTGTGTATATAACATCACTGTTATTAAAACATTACGTAGCAAGTGTAGAAAGATGCGACAATATGAGGATTTGAAAAAAAGTCACATGAAAAGGTAGCTGCTCTGCTCTGTTTCCTTCGCAGGCTGCACATAGTTCATCAGTCTCTCATTCACAATTTGACAAGCACTCGATAATATTCTCACCCATCAGGCTATTCTCAATGTAATCTGGGCTTTACATATAGCTTACTAATAATGATGTGTGGAATATTTTGTATTCATCCTTAACCTGCACTGGAATAGTGAACGGAGGTTGTGTTCGGTTACGTTTGTAATATGCCAGGTAGGCGACACTGGATTTATGTGCTTAATATAGCAGCACGAGAAAGATGGGATCCTGTTATAAATAGCGGCCAGTCAAAACTCAGTTTTCACACGTGACTGCGTTGGCTTATGAGAACACATTCCCTAGGTTCTGTAGGTTATGGGCTCTCCAACCCTGTTCCAGGGGTCCCATGCCTATAGGCTACACTTCAAGCTATTTGGCCATTTTAGTTGTGATGCAAACCTTATAAAAACATATATGCCTATGGGCTAGGCTACAAGATGCATGCAACAATGATTTGAAAAGTTTTTTTATTTTTATAAAAAAATGCATGTGCCTTTTCTTGACGACACACACTGGGCATCATTCACAAGTGATAATATTCTCACCCAGCTGACTATTCTGCATTTATTAATTTTCTTTACATATACTAAATAAAATTGGTGAATTTAGTTTTAATTTAGATTGGGACATTATCATGCACCTGTCATAACAGGGTGTGTGTGTGGGGGGGGGGGGGGGGGGGGGCGACAACCCTTATGCACTTGCATAGCGAATAGTGTACACTTCTCCTGTGTTTCATTTTCATGCCAGCCAGGTAGACTACTCCGGTTGTAAAGCGAAGCAATGTGCTTAATATTAGGAAAGTTGTGACAAATAATTAGGCCTGGCCTATAGAAAGTTGATGCGGTCTTCCACTTTTAATAGAGCCATCAAAACGATGTCTTCATGCAACTGCATAGCCTATAGAAATGTTGCGCAACATGGTCTTAAAGGAACACTTATTTCATTCCATGCATCAACCAGCTATGTGGAGCTGGCACTCCCTGCGCAACAGGTGATCATCCTATTCCACTCAAACTCTGAATGCCAGGGCTCTCATGAAGTGTTTGATTTTCGATTTAATTTGCATTGATGTCAGCGTGATTAGAGGGGCAATAGAGTGCTGAGTACCAGGCAAGTTTGGTAGGCAACTAATGACCATCAGTGCGCAGTTTTGGAGAAGCCTAGTTACCGTGACGTTACTGCCGGTAATACAGTCACCCCAACAGACCTAGTTGGTACAATTGTGATCATACCAATCAATGACAACTACATGTGGTGTGACAGGCATAAATTTAGAATATACAGTGCAGAATACACCCGTATTCCAAGACAGAAGCTTGAAACATCCTGGGAAGAACTCCTTACCAATTAAATCCAACTCCACCACATTGCAGTTCACGTTCAGATCCTTGAACAGATCCTTTACCTGTAAAGAAAAACATATATGCTGCTTGAACCCCGTCGTTCTGTCTTCGCAGGATTATCTATTGGCTATTACTAGCGATGTACCTCGCGTGATAGTCATCCAACTAGCTTTGGGTACACACAACGGGGAGATGAGTGGTGCCTCAGTCAATACATTGTTATAACGGCAAGCTAAAACACTTGTTAGTAGCAAAAAAAACAACTAAAAGTTGGTTATGTTAAGTTTTCTAACGTTAGCCCAAGATAACTACCAAGCTATGGACCCGAGGACAATCCTCCCTAGACCCGACTAGTATCCTAACAGGTCCGGGTCTATACCCGATTGGGTGGAGCCGTGAAGAACTCTTGCAGCCAACTAAGGTTACTTGCGGGAGAATGTGGCTAACTTACTCGCGGGAGAAATAAGTAAGACAAAAGCTAGCTAGCCAGCTAGTTAAGACAAAAAGTAAACGCATATGTTGGACTTACCTTCACACAAAATGGGCAGTAGCTTTTACTGAATACCAACACTTGATTAGAATCAATAAGCTCCTGTATCCGAGATTTTAGTTCATTCCTCCCGGTGTCATTGTCGATGGGAGGCATTTTCGGACTATTTCGGTCTGACTTGCCTCTTGGCAGCTTCAATTTGTGTCTAACAATGGAAGAGAGGAGCGAAACTCCCTCCAACTGGTTGTCCTTGCGAATCACAAATAAAGAGAAACTAGCTAGCTTCCTGGACCACTTGAGGTATGATATGGACTACAATTCCAACGGGACAACTTTTGTCCTCATATCATTTCAGCGCCCGCCCAGTACATCAACACCGCGAAAAGTCGTGCGTAAATTTTAGAGCCTGCCTGCAGCCACGAATGTCTAAACCACGCCTATTTCTGCTAATAGTTTTCTTAAAATGAAATCCGATTTTAAACCTAACCTTAACCACACTGCTAACCTTAAATGAAGACAAAAAAACAAAAACAAAATAGTTGTCATGAATTTTTAAGATATAGACAATTTTGACTTTGTGGCTGTGGTAACTAGTGAAAACTCTGTGTGCTTGTGCGTGCGTAAAGATCAGTGGGATGTCTGTTTGCTTTCCTAAATAAATACTAACACTTGTTTCAAACCTTTTTCTGAATAAATGTATTTATATGTGATCCAACCACATTATAACATGAAACTGATGAAGAGGGGAAATTGATATCGATAATGCATGTAATATTAATACGAATTCATAAAATTGTTGGAGGACCAACAGGCAATATTTTCAGACAGCTAAAATATTACATTCGGCGGCTTTCTGAGGGTCCTAAACCCCGGTATTTTGGTCTTTAAAAAAAAAATATATATATTTTTTATTTTTATGGTCAAAAGCGACTTTTAATTTGTGCCAATATTCGTTGCGACTTTTACAGTGATAGACAAACCTGCATGAATTTGGATGAACAAGTAACGGTCATATAGCCCATCTGACCGTTCAACATCTCCAGAACAGCACTTCAACGTGAATTCACTAAAGCCATGTGTGCAATTTCATTCAAATTACATTTGAACAAAATTGACCTGTGTGTGTGTGTGTAAATTCATAGAACCACAGGTTTTCCTGTACAAGGCAGACAGTAAAATAGGCATCAGACCTGTAAGAGAGACCGTGACAGAAGTTTGAACAAGAACTCTGGACAATTTGCTTAACGTACCAAATTTTGTCCAACATTGAGAATTAAAATAAAAGACATAAAACGAGAAGTAGGCAGAGCTGTCATAAGGTCACTTGTCATTCTATCAGATGGAGTACCACACACACACACACAGGCATTCTTTAACCTGTTGAGAAAGTTTCTTTAAAATAAAATCACTCAAAACTGGCACTGAAAGTTATAACTGACTTGTAACGACTACAGATACAAAACAAAAATGATATCTTGTTCTCCATTTCATGACATTAGAATGCCCATTTTCTGGACATATTCACTGAATTTAGTCTTCAGAAATAATGACGCCAGGGTTTGAGTGAACTGTTTGGTTCGCCTGTGTGGATTTTAGTTTCCATAGAAATGTTCAAGTCCCAAACTTCATATTTAGGTATTTTGGTCATGTCTAGACGTAATACAGTTTTTGTCGTCAAAGGTAGGTTTTTGGAGAGCAATTTAGCTAACCCTAACCTTTTTCATAACCTTAACCCAATTCTCCTAACCCGCTACGTAAAGTCAATTTTGACAAAACTCTATCCCTTCCAGACAAAACCGCCTATTTCTACAATGTATCTTCTTAAAATCTGATTTTAAACCGAACCAGAGAAGAAGTGAAGCCTCAATCAATATAATAATGTATGACCTAACCCTAACCACACTGCTAACTTTATGCCTAACCCTAACCTAAAATGAAGACCAAAAAGCTAATTTTAGATTTGATCCATTTTTATGATATAGCCAATTTGGACATTGCCGCTTTCCCATCTAGTGGGAACCCTTTCTGGGTTTACTAGACCAAAATTGTTCATGCAATGCAGTATCATTGGGATGTCCCTACCCTAAACCCTAACCTTAACCCTTCCCTAACCCTAATCTTAACCCATTTAAATGTCAACTTCAATGGAGGGTAGGGACATCCCAAGGATTCTGGGTAGCAAGGGAAAATACTTGATATTCTTGAGGGGGAGAGCACAAAAAAATACATAAATATGTATTTGCATCGTTCTATATACTACATCTGTTTACACATGTATGTATTACTCAGTACAAGGATAAAAAATAAAAAAAAGTCTTAGACCATAAACTTAATTTCTCTGGATCTGTACTTTTTTAGGCTACATTACTTATTTGATATATGGCTGATATAATCCATTGCAATAAGAAAGCATAACTCAGACCCAATGTTTTGGCTCATAGCACCGTCTGCTGGAAAGCAAGTGTATATCACGTTCACACTCCCAGTGTCCCAACCATAAAATTAGCTTTAAACAGTAAATTAGACCACATACTCTCTTTTCATTATTGTTTAAATTAATGATTTATGACTTCAAATGTTCACTAGTAAATCACGTATCATCATCACCCACCCCCATCCCCCTCAATTGTTCACATTTCACTTTCAAATGTTCACCAGTAAATCACATATCATCACCCACCCCCATCCCCCTCAATTGTTCACATTTCACTTTCAAATGTTCACTAGTAAATCACATATCATCATCACCCACCAGCACCCCCCTCAATTAAGGAGAATGAGCTTCGAACACACCGACTATTTGCGTTTTGGTACACCAGAAGTACATTAAAACTTCTTCTGGCTGCAAGCCCGAGGCCGCCCACAATATGACAACAGCCAGCTCAAGTGCAGGGCGCGAAATTCAAAATATATATTTTTTAAATATTTAACTTTCACACATTAACAAGTCCAATACAGCAAATGAAAGGTACACATCTTGTGAATCCAGCCAACATGTCCGATTTTTAAAATGTTTTACAGCGAAAACAGCACGTATATTTATGTTAGCTCACCACTAAATACAAAAAAGGACAGACATTTTTCACAGCACAGGTAGCATGCACAAAGCCAACCTAACTAACCAAGAACCAACCAAACTAACCAAGAAACAACTTCATCAGATGACAGTCTTATAACATGTTATACAATAAATCTATGTTTTGTTCGAAAAATGTGCATATTTCAGGTATAAATCATAGTTTACATTGCAGCTACAATCAGAAATTGCACCGAAAGCAGCCATAATAATTACAGACACCAACGTCAAATACCTAATTACTCATCATAAAACATTTCTGAAAAATACATAGTGTACAGCAAATGAAAGACAGGCATCTTGTGATTCCAGCCAATATTTCCGATTTATTAAGTGTTTTACAGCGAAAACACAATATAGCGTTATATTAGCTTACCACAATAGCCAGAAACACAAGCCATTTCCCAGTAGCAAAGGTTAGCGATCGTAACAAACCAGTAAAAGATATATAATTTTTGACTAACCTTGATATTCTTCATCAGATGACAGTCCTATAACATCAGGTTATACATACACTTATGTTTTGTTCGAAAATGTGCATATTTAGAGCTGAAATCAGTGGTTATACATTGTGCTATCGTAGCTACTTTTTCCCACAACGTCCGGATATTTTTCTGACACTTTTTCTGACACACATATTCTGACCAAATAGCTATTCATAAACATAACTAAAAAATACATGTTGTATAGGAAATGATAGATCCATTAGTTCTTAATGAAATCGCCGTGTTAGAATTCTAAAAATAACTTCATTACGACATACAGCGTTGGGTATAGATAGAGTACCCAAATGCTGGGCGCCGACGACTAGTTCACATGTACGACAGATATATGAAATAGCATCATAAAATGTTTCCTACTTTTGCTGATCTTTCATCGGAATGTTGGACAATGGGTCCTTTGTCAAGAACAATCGTTGTTTGGATTTAGAACGGCCTCTTTCCCTCTCGATTTAGCAAGCACACTAGCCAAGTGGCACGAGTTTCTCCATGTCAACAAACGGAAGACAACGGAACACGGCAAAACTCCCGAAAAAATTTCAATAATCTGATTAAACTATATTGAAAAAACATACTTTACGATGATATGGTCACATGTATCAAATAAAATCAAAGCCGGAGATATTAGTCATCCATAACGTCAGCTTATCAGAAGGCAAATCCAGGTGCCTCCTCGCGCTCTCCAGAAAACAGGAAACTGGTGACACGTCATGCCAAGAGCTGTAATTCGAGGCCAGATCAAGTTACACACTCAATTTCTTCTCTCACTGCTTGTCGACATCTAGTGGAAGACGTATGAAGTGCATCTAAACTAATAAATAACAAGGACTTTAATAGGCAGCCCCTAGAAGAGTGCATCGATTTCAGATTTTCCACTTCCTGTCAGGAAATTTGCTGCAAAAGGAGTTCTGTTTTACTCACAGATATAATTCAAACGGTTTTAGAAACTAGAGAGTGTTTTCTATCCAATAGTAATAATAATATGCATATTGTACGAGCAAGAATTGAGTACGAGGCCGTTTGAAATGGGCACCTTTTATCTGGCTACTCAATACTGCCCCTGCAGCCCAAACAGGTTATTAACGCTTCGAACACACCGACTGTGTGATTGCGTTTTGGTACACCAGTACATTATTTTCCAATGGAACGCTGTGTTTGCCTTGCAGCATTGTGTTGCAGAGGCAGTTGCAGTGTGTTCAAATTGTATGCGTAGACTTGACAGAAAGTAGCAAAATGTGAATGTTTAATTTTTGTTGCACACATATGCAGTAAAAAAATGTGGTATTACATAATAAAAACAGTTTGATTGCATAATTTCTTTACATATTTTATTCATTTATTTGCCAAGTAGCATACATATTATTTATTTGATGACATCTACAATTTTATTGTGAGAGCCTATAATATAATTTCCCCTCAAAATGCATAGTTTTGGAGCGAAATACAATAATAAATAGTCAAGATAGCAAAGAGTAGTCTCTTTCAACAATGAGACTAACGTTGAGGAAGGTGGTTTTGATCGCGCTGTTGGGCCGGGACCAGCCCTGCTGAAAGCGCAGGTCTGTGTGTGTCCAGAGATGGTTGAAGTCCTGAAAGCGCAGGTCTGTGTGGGTCCAGAGATGGTTGAAGTCCCGAAAGCAGGCAGGGGAGTTCCACCGTCTCATTCAAGCGCTTCAACTATTTCGAGAGGAATTTCGAAGTTACTTTCGTCTGGACCGAAGCGAGTTCGATCACCTGCTCCAGATGGTTGGAGCCAGGATTGCCTGGATGGATAACAACTACCGGTAGTCCATTAGCCCAGTTGAAAGCCTGGAGACCGGTAGTCCATTAGCCCAGTTGAACGCCTGACGATTTGTCTCCGGTAAGCTAAATTCTAGTGAAATTTTAAAGCCTTTGATACCGTAAATGTTATATATATATTTTTTAATTTCACCTTTATTTAACCAGGTATGCCAGTTGAGAACAAGTTCTCATTTACGACCTGGCCAAGATAAAGCAAAGCAGTGTGACAAAAACAACAACACAGAGTTACACATAAACAAATGTACAGTGAATAACACAATAGAAAAATCTATGTACAGTGTGTGCAAATGTTGAAGAGTAGGGAGGTAAGGCAATGAATAGGTCATAGAGGTGAAATAATTGCAATTTAGCATTAACACTGGAGTAATGAAGTAGATGTGCAGATGATGATGTGCAAGTAGAGATACTGGGGTGCAAAAGAGCAAGAGGATAAGTAACAATATGGGGATGAGATAGTTGGGTGTGCTATTTACTGTTCAGCTGTGTACAGGTACAGTGATCGGTAAGCTGCTCTGACAGCTGATGCTTAAAGTTAGAAAGGGAGATATAAGACTCCAGCTGCAGTGATTTTTGCAATTCGTTCAAGTCATTGGCAGCAGAGAACTGGAAGGAAAGGCGGTCAAAGGAAGTGTTGGCTTTGGGGATGACCAGTGAAATATACCTGCTGGAGCACGTGCTATGGGTGGGTGTTGCTATGGTGACCAGTGAGCTGAGATAAGGCGGGGCTTTACCAAGCATAGACTTATAGATGACCTGGAGCCAGTGGGTTTGGCGATGAATATGTAGTGAGGGCCAGCCAACGAGAGCATACAGGTCGCAGTGGTGGGTAGTATATGAGGCTTTGGTTACAAAACGGATGGCACTGTGATAGACTCCATCCAATTTGCTGAGTATTGGAGGCTATTTTGTAAATGACATTGCCGAAGTCAAGGATCGGTAGGATAGTCAGTTTTACGAGGGTATGTTTGGCAGCATGAGTGAAGGAGGCTTTGCTGCGAAATAGGAAGCAGATTCTAGATTTAATTTTGGATTGGAGATGCTTAATGTGAGTCTGGAAGGAGAGTTTACAGTCTAACCAGACACCTAGGTATTTGTAGTTGTCCACATATTCTAAGTCAGAACCGTCCAGAGTAGTGATGCTAGTCGGGCGGGAGGGTGTGGGCAGCAATCGGTTGAATAGCATGCACTTAGTTTTACTAGCATTTAAAAGCAGTTGGAGGCCACGGAAGGAGTGTTGTCAGGCATTGAAGCTCGTTTGGAGGTTTGTTAGCACAGTGTCCAAAGAAGGGCCAGATGTATACAGAATGGTGTCATCTGCGTAGAGGTGGATCAGAGAATCACCAGCAGCAAGAGCAACATCATTGATATATACAGAGAAAAGAGTCGGCCCGAGAATTGAACCCTGTGGCACCCCCATAGAGACTGCCAAAGGTCCGGACAACAGGCCCTCCGATTTGACACACTGAACTCTATCTGAGAAGTAGTTGGTGAACCAGGCGAGGCAGTCATTTGAGAAGCCAAGGCTATTGAGTCTGCCGATAAGAATGCGGTGGTTGACAGAGTCGAAAGCCTTGGCCAGGTCGATGAAGACGGTGTAAGTGACTCCAATAAGAATTTAATGAATGACTGTAACTGTCTTGAACAACAAGGGGTGCAACCTAGCTAGCCAAAGGGCTCTAGTTAATAGCCCCTATGTGACATGAGATGTACTTTTACAGAATGTTAATTAAGACTATAACTTTTCCCAAAGTTGGTTTAAAATCCTTTTTTAATGATCCAATGTTACCAAATGAAAAGAAAGTTGGGGTGCCACTCCTCCGGGACTCTGCCTTAGGCCAGGCACTTTGGAGATTCCACCACCTGCATCACTCCCTGGGGCTGAAGACCTGGGACCCGTTCCCCACGTCTTCATCGGCAACGAGGCCTTCCCTTGAGACCCAACCTCACGAGGCCCTACGCTGGATGCCAGCTGCCATTGCCAAAGCCTGCAGGGATCTTTAACAAACAACTATCCAGTGCAAGGTTGGTTGTTGAATGCGCCTTTGGGATTCTGGCAGCCCGGTGGAGAATGTATTGGAGAGTGCTTGGTCTCAGCCTCTGAAATGTCGATGCCTGCGTGAAGGCCACGTGTTCTCCACAACTACCTGCGGAGGTCATTCCAGGAGCCGTTCCAGATGGAGACGGGCACGCCAAATGGTCACCTACCTGATGTCACCAGGGCAGATGCCAACAACACCCCCAGACAGGCACTCCATGTGAGGGAGAAGCTGACCACCTACTTCTCATGGCCAGCAGGTGAAGTCCCATGGCAGTATGCTGTGGAGTGAAACGGCTCTTTTAAGAGCCCCCTAACACCAAGGTTATTTTAAGAACCATCTACCGTTGTCCATAAACAGCATTTTTTCCCCCAGATTATTTTATGTCTCCTTGTCTCTCTTCATTTTGAAGTTATATTTAAGTGAAGTTTGGGAGTAAAGACCACACCTTAAAACCCCTTCCCTCTCCCATTAACGTCAGTATTATACACTATTATACACTCTAATTAAGGTTATACAACATACAGTTAGCATGATAACAATGGGAAAATGTAACCTAGGATCCATATAAATAGTACAGTTTACCACCATCTTCACTGGTCTGAAAAAATGCAGGTGGGGAAAAAAACTATTAAGAAGAGAATGTGTTTTTACTTTCATCTTGTCTTAGATCTGCAAAGGTGGAGGGAAGAAATAAACAGATTAAGAATAAATTATATATTAATAAACAAATGAAACAACTGACTATGAAAACATTAGAATTTAATAAGTATTCAAGTACAGGAAAGAACATGACAGGTATGTTTGTTGTAAAAATGTTACAAAAAATAAAATCTATTGAAAGAGGTGCATGTACAGGTGAAGTCGGAAGTTTACATACACTTAGGTTGAAGTCATTAAAACTAGTTTTTCAACACTCCACAAATTTATGGTTAACAAACTATAGTTTTGGCAAGTCGATTAGGACATCTACTTTGTGCATGACACAAGTCATTTTTCCAACAATTGTTTACAGACAGATTATTTCACTTATAATTCACTGTATCACAATTCAAGTGGGTCAGAAGTTTACATACACTAAGTTGACTGTGCCTTTAAACAGCTTGGAAAATTCCAGAAAATGATGTCATGGCTTTAAAAGCTTCGGATAGACTAATTGACATCATTTGAGTCAATTGGAGGTGTACCTGTGGATGTATTTCAAGGCCTACCTTCAAACTAATTGCCTCTTTGCTTGACATCATGGGAAAATCAAAAGAAATCAGCCAAGACCTCAGAAAAAACATTTGTAGACCTCCACAAGTCTGGTTCATCCTTGGGAGCAATGTCCAAACGCCTGAAGGTACCACGTTCATATGTACAAACAATAGCACGCAAATATAAACACCATGGGACCACGCAGCCGTCATACCGCTCAGGAAGGAGATGCGTTCTGTCTCCTAGAGATGAACGTACTTTGGTGCGAAAAGTGCACATCAATCCCAGAACAACAGCAAAAGACCTTGTGAAGATGTTGTAGGAAACAGGTACAAAAGTATCTATATCCACAGTAAAACGAGTCCTATATCGACATAACCTGAAAGGGCGCTCAGCAAGGAAGAAGCCACTGCTCCAAAACCGCCATAAAAAAGCCAGACTATGGTTTGCAACTGCACATGGGGACAAAGATTGTACTTTCCTCTGGTCTGATGAAACAAAAATAGAACTGTTTGGTCATAATGACCATCGTTATGTTTGGAGGAAAAAGGGGGAGGCTTGCAAGCCGAAGAACACCATCCCAACCGTGAAGCACGGGGGTGGCAGCATCATGTTGTGGGGGTGCTTTGCTGCAGGAGGGACTGGTGCACTTCACAAAATAGATGGCATCATGAGGAAAGAAGATTACATTTACATTTACATTTAAGTCATTTAGCAGACGCTCTTATCCAGAGCGACTTACAAATTGGAAAGTTCATACATATTCATCCAAGATTATGTGGATATATTGAAGCAACATCTCAAGACATCAGCCAGGAAGTTAAAGCTTGGTCGCAAATGGGTCTTCCAAATGGACAATGACCCCAAGCATACTTCCAAAGTTGTGGCAAAATGGCTTAAGGACAACAGAAGCTCTGTCAGGACACAAGCTCTGTCAGGAGGAATGGGCCAAAATTCACCCAACTTATTGTGTGAAGCTTGTGGAAGGCTACCCGACACGTTTGACCCAAGTGAAACAATTTAAAGGCAATGCTACCAAATACTAATTGAGTGTATGTAAACTTCTGACCCAGTGGGAATGTGATGAAAGAAATAAAAGCTGAAATGAATCATTATCTCTACTATTATTCTGACATTTCACATTCTTAAAATAAAGTGGTAATCCTAACTGACCTAAAATAGGGAATTTTTACTCGGATTAAATGTCAGGAATTGTGAAAAACGGAGTTTAAATGTTTTTGACTAAGGTGTATGTAAACTTCTGACTTCAAATGTATGTGCGTGTAAAAATACAAACATCGATTTGGAGGTGGAGGGTCCGTCATGGTCTTGGGCGGTGTGTCACAGCATCATCGGACTGAGCTTGTTGTCATTGCAGGCAATCTCAACGCTGTGCGTTACAAGAAAACATCCTCCTCCCTCATGTGGTACCCTTCCTGCAGGCTCATCCTGACATGACCCTCCAGCATGACAATGCCACCAGCCATATGCTCGTTCTGTGCGTGATTTCCTGCAAGACAGGAATGTCAGTGTTCTGCCATGGCCAGCGAAGAGCCCGGATCTCAATCCCATTGAGCACGTCTGGTACCTGTTGGATCGGAGGGCGAAGGCTAGGGCCATTCCCCTCAGAAATGTCCGGGAACTTGTAGGTGCCTTGGTGGAAGAGTGGGGTAACATCTCACAACAAGAACTGGCAAATCTGGTGCAGTCCATGAGGAGGAGATGCACTGCAGTACTTAATGTAGCTGGTGGCCACTGTTACTTTGGATTTTGACCTTATAAAAATCACTGTTACTTTTGATTTTTCACTTATAATTCACTATCACAATTCCAGTGGGTCAGAAGTTTACATACACTAAGTTGACTGTGCCTTTAAACAGCTTGGAAAAATCCAGAAAATTATGTCATGCTTTAGAAGCTTCTGATAGGCTAATTGACATCATTCGAGTCAATTGGAGGTCTACTTGTGGATCTATTTCAAGGCCTACCTGGTGTTTATACTTCCACCTTTGTTCAGGGACACATTATTACATTTCTGTTAGTTACATGTCTGTGGAACTTGTTCAGTTTATGTCTCAGTTGTTGAATCTTGTTATGTTCATACAAATATTTACACATGTTAAGTTTGCTGAAAATAAATGCAGTTGACAGTGAGAGGACATTTTTTTTTTTGCTGAGTTTAGTAAGCGGAATAAGGACAGTTGGAAAATCTCAGTTGCATTTCCTTGATTCCTCGCATCCTCTCTCCTCACCTCCCACTCAAAACCCATTGGAGGAGAAGGTCAAAAAAACAACCAGACAAGTCTCCTCTTCCTGTCCTTCCTGTGAGCTGGTCGGCTAAATTGACTCCATCTCTGGAAGGGAAGAGAAAAACACATACAAGCATTACATAGGTGAGATTTATGTAAACTAAAGGACACCAGCAGTATGATCTCTACTATTGAATATGTTAATCCTCTCCCAGATAATACTTTGTTAGTTACTTTTGATGTTGAGTTGTTATACACAAATATTCCACACGGGAGCAGTATTGAAGCTATGGAACATTTTCTTCTGCAACGTGACCCTAATGAACTACCTTCCAGTGCATGCATTATAACATTCGCTGAAATAGTACTCACACACAACTACTTCATGTTTCTAAATTATTTCTTTATTCAGACGAAGGGTACTGCTATGGGATCCCCCATGGCTCCTAACTATGCTAATTTGTATGTGGGTTACATGGAGAAACAGTCTATTTTCAATCCTCTCAAAAATGTTTTCTTGCCTAACATTATTATGTGGAAACGGTATATTGATGATATTTTTGTTCTATGGAGGGGTGATGCAAAACAGCTCCAGGTGTTCCATGCTTTTCTTAACTCTTGTTCTGAGCATCTGAGATTTACTATGCAATCTGATACACGTCAAATCAGTTTTCTTGATCTTCTGATCTTGTATGAAGATAATGTTCTAGACACTGATCTTTACAGGAAACCTACTGATCGTAACAGTTTGTTGAGGGCTGATAGTTGTCACCCACTTCCCTTGAAAAACAGTTTGCCCTACAGCCAATTCTGTCGAATCAAAAGAATTTGTAAAAAACAATCAGATTTCGACAGAAATATGGCCGAGACGCAAAGAAAATTTAAGGAGAGGGGGTATAAAAATGGTCAGATTAATACTGCCATTGAGAAAATTCAAAACAAAACGAGACATGACCTTTTTCAAGGTCAGTCTCGCAAAAATAAGCATTCTTGCATTCTAACTACCCGCTATTCAAAGTGCTCTGAACAAATTAACGGAATCATTCACAAACATTGGCACATTCTAAGATCCGATGATAGTATCAGTAATGTGTTTTCAGACCTTCCCTTGGTCGTATTCTCAGGGGGCAGAAACCTCAGAGATCAACTGGTAAACTCTGATTTACCACCCCAAGTTATCCCTACACAACGTGTATTTGCACCACTACTGGATGGAAACTACAAGTGTAATGGCTGTGCTCAATGTAATGGCACCTATAAATGTAGATCCCCCAACCCCCCCCAAACAGGGAAACAGATCCCAATCAAAAGTGTTATCACATGCTCCACTTAGGCAGTTATTTATCTTATAACTTGTCATTGTGGTAAAAATGATGTGGGTAAAACAAAGCGCGAATTAAAAGTACGTATCTCAGAGCATCGTAGCACCATTAGGTGCAAAAACTCGACTTACCCAGTTGCGGCCCACTTTTTGGAAGAAACAAACTCGATTTCGTCTGCACGTTATATTGGCATCGAACATGTCACCCTCCCTAGGAGAGGGGGTGACCTCGACAATTTATTGTTATAACGAGAGGCTGTTTGGATCTTTAATTTTTAAAGACCCTTGCTCCCTTCGGTCTCAACGTTGACTTTGATCTGAAGCCATTCTTGTGATTATTGTGATTTTGCTATTGTAAATATTTGTAGGCTTATGTAGCCAAATTGTATCTATGATCATACGCTATGCATTAGCTTTTTGTATGCTATTTTAATATATGAGAATTAACCAATGATATCAGGCCACACCTGGCCATGATTACAGACACCTGTGTGTCTTTTGACACTATATAAATGAGTCATCCCTCAGTGTTTGTCATTATACCCTGATGAAGACAGCTTGTCTGTTGAAAACGTTGGACATGAATATTTTTGCATCTGAGCTCCTAGAGTGTGCGGCTCTCCTTTTATTTTTTAAGTGTTCCACTCCGCTAGCCAGCACCTCGCCTAAATAGGTGTGCGTTTCTTTTGCCTCTAGATGATACTGTAAAACGACCTACTTCACTGTCGCAATACTTATGACACTACCTGTGTTGTGGAGAATTTTTTTTTACCATTGAACTCGGCATTGAAAAGCAGCTGATGAATTTTATCCTTGACTGCTGCTTTTCTTTGCTGAGGCAGCTTCTTCAGGGTTGGCACCAGGCTCATGGCAAAGAGGGTCTCTTCATCCTCCTTCCTGTGAGCATCAGATTGGGCTGCATCCATCTCGACAGCTTGGAGGAGCCTCTGCTGAAATTAGTTGATCTGGGGGCTGGTACCGCCGATAGCGCCCTAGGCACAATAAATGGATCCAGAAAAGAAAGAATGTGGCAGAAGCACCAAGGCTGCTGGCCTGAAGCTGCTGACCCAGACCTCTTCTCTTTCTCTGCCCTTCTCTCTCTCTGATACCTGTCCCTGAGTCCTCTCCACTTCCTCCTACAGTCTTCTTCTACATAGACATGAACATGATAAGCCAAACCATTACCTAGCATAGCTATAGTTTTTAGATAGCTATCATGGTCATGTCACCTGCTGTACACACAGACACAGACACACGGTTATCTGACCAAATTCTCAGGGGTACAGTAGTATCTACCAATTCTATTACTATTTATCTGACATTTACATAAGTATTCAGACCCTTTACTCAGTACTTTGTTGGAGCACCTTAGGCAGCGATTACAGCCTCAAATCTTCTTGGATATGACGCTACAAGCTTGGCACACCTGTATTTGAGGAGTTTCTCCAATTCTTCTCTGCAGATCCTCTCAAGCTCTGTCAGCTTGGATGGGGAGCATCGCTGCACAGCTATTGTCAGGTCTCTCCAGAGATGTTCAATCTGGTTCAAGTCAGGGCTCTGGCGGGCCACTCAAGGACATTCAGAGACTTGTCCCGAAACCACTCCTGCGTTGTCTTGCCTGTGTGCTTAGGGTCATTGTCTTGTTGGAAGGTGAACCTTCGCCCCAGTCTGAGGTCCTGAGTGCTCTGCAGCAGGTTTTCATCAAGGATCTCTCTGTACTTTGCTCCTTTCGTCTTTCCTTTGATCCTGGCTAGTCTCCCAGTCCCTGCTGCTGAAAAACATCCCCACAGCATGATGCTGCCACCACCATGCTTCACCGTAGGGATGGTGCCAGGTTTCTTCCAGATGGCATTCAGGCCAAAGAGTTCCAAGAATCATGAAGAATCATGTTTCTCATGGTCTGAGTGCTTTACGTGCCTTTTGGCAAACTCCAAGCAGGCTGTCATGTGCCTTTTACTGAGGAGTGGCTTCCATCTGGCCACTCTACCATAAAGGCCTGATTGGTGGAGTGCTGAATAGGTGGTTGTCCTTCTGAAAAGTTCTCCCATCTCCATAGAGGAACTCTGGAGCTCTGTCAGAGTGGCCATCAGGTTCTTAGTCACTTCTCTGACCAAGGCCCTTCTCCCCGATTACACAGTTTGGGCAGGCAGCCATCTCTAGGAAGAGTCTTGGTGGTTCCAAACTTCTTCCATTTAAGAATGATGGAGGCCACTGTGTTCTTGGGGACCTTCAATGCTGCAGACATTTCTTAGTACCCTTCTCTAGATCTGTGCCTCGACACAATCCTGTTTCGGAGCTCTACCAACAATTCCTTCGACCTCATGACTTGGTTTTTGCTCCGACATGCACTGTCAACTGTGGGACCTTATATAGACAGGTGTGTGCCTTTCCAAATCATGTCCAATCAATTTAATTTACCACAGGGGGACTCCAATCAAGTTGTAAAAACATCTCAATGATGATCAATGGAAACAGGATGCACCTGAGCTCAATTATTAGTCTCATAGCAAAGGGTCTGAATACTTACCACTTTAGATCAAGCAGCCTTCATGTTCACAGCATTGTCTGTCACCAGTGCAAATACCTTTTGTGGTCCAAGGCCATTGATGACTGAATTCAGCTCATCTGCAATGTAGAGACCGGTGTGTCTGTTGTTCTTTGTGTCTGTGCTCTTGTAGAATACTGGTTGAGGGCTGGATATGATGTAGTTAATCATTCCTTGCCACGAACATTCGACCACCCATCAGAGATGATTGCAATACAGTCTGCTTTCTCTATGATTTGCTTGACCTTCACTTGAACTCTGTTGAACTCTGCATCCAGCAAATGAGTAGATAAAGCATGTCTGGTTGGAGGGGTGTATGCTGGGCGAAGAACATTCAGAAATCTCTTCCAATACACATTGCCTGTGAGCATCAGAGGTGAATCAGTTGCATACACAGCTCGAGCAAGACATTCATCAGCATTTCTCTGACTACGTTCCTCCATTGAGTCAAAAATAAATACTGATTCCAGGAGGATCATGAGCTGTTGCTATCGATAAGGTGTCTGATTCATCATTTTCACCTCGAATAGAAGTAGAGGGACTTTTGTCAGAGGTTGCTTGTTGTGAGCGCTGAGGGAACTTTATGCACTTGGCCAGATGATTCTGCATCTTTGTTGCATTCTTCACATATAATTTGGCACAGTTTTTGCTAATGCACACAGCTTTTCCTTCTACATTAGCTGAAATGAAATGTCTCCACATATCGGATAGTGCCCATGGCATTTTCCTGTAGATGAGAAAAAAATGAGTAAAAAAACAACTAATACAATTCCATGTACAGATAAATAGTTAAGCAGTTAGATTAAACAACTCCTTTGTAAGATAAATGTTTTAAAAATTAAACATGTATGGAAACAGGTGAATTAACACTCCTCAGTCATCAGGCTCAAGTAAGCTAAAACCCAAATGGTAGCAAAAACTAACTAGCAGAAATTGTTAACAAGTTAGAAATTATATAAACACACTGTGCTGTAGGCTACTAACAAAAAAGCATGTATGTCATATAAAATATATTCACCCCACACAGTATTGTAATCAAAATTTACCAGAAAGCATGTAGTCCTTGGCTCAGACAGTGTAGTAGTGTGGGCTCAATAGCATCTCATTAGTGTGCAAGATCTTGAGAATCAGCTGTACATGTGATGGAAGAGTGCACTGCACATGTGATGGAAGAATGCACTGTGCATGCAGAGGGTTGCAATTCCATTGAATTGGAGATAGTTTAACCAAAATATGCCTAAAGACCTAGAATTGCCTTATATGTATCCCACAAAAAAGGTTCACTGTTATAAGCTTTTTGATGAATTTAAGAAAAATTCCCAAAATTACAAGGCTTAACTTCCCATGGAAAATTCCGGAAAAAATCTGGAAATTTACCGGAAAGTTTCCGACCCTTTGCAACCCTAATCTGTGTAGATGAAGATTAGGGTTGATGGGGAGGAGACAGGTTAAAGAAGGATTTGGAAGCATTGAGACAATTGAGACATGAGACATTGAGACAGGTATGTGTGCCATTCACAGGGTGAACAGGCAAGACAAAATACTTACAGTAAGTGCGGGGTATGGTAGTAGGTGCCAGGCACACTGGTTTGTGTCAAGAACTCAAACGCTGCTGGGTTTTCTGTGTATTTCAATAATGGTCCACCACCCAAAGGACATCCACCCAACAAGCATTAGAGTCAACATGGGCCAACATCCCTGTGGAATGCATTCGACACCTTGTAGAGTCCATTCCCCGACTAATTGAGGCTGTTCTGAGGACAATTTAATATTAATATTAATTAAATATTAAATTAAAAGTAATATTAATTAATATTAATAATAATATGCTATTTAATATTAGGAAGGTGTTCCTAATGTTTTGTACTGTTTATAAAACACAGGAAACTCCAGAAGGGTGCAATTGCGGCCCGCAATTCGGGGGGTTCCTGCATCTGCAAGAACCCTTTCTTTATAATTCTATTGGTTCATTTTTAAGCTAGGTACACTAGCGGGAGGCGCTCCAGTACAGTAGGTGGCGGTAATGCACCATAACATTGGAAGAAGAGGCAGGGGTGACAACGGTAGCATATGTAACAGTATAACTTTAAACCGTCCCCTCGCCCCGACACGGGCGCGAACCAGGGACCCTCTGCACACATCAACAACTGACACCCACGAAGCGTCGTTACCCATCGCTCCACAAAAGCCGCGGCCCTTGCAGAGCAAGGGGCAACACTACATCTAGGTTTCAGAGCAAGTGACGTAACTGATTGAAACGCTACTAGCGCGTACCCGCTAACTAGCTAGCCATTTCACATCCGTTACACTCACCCCCCTTTCAACCTCCTCCTTTTCCGCAGCAACCAGTGATCCGGGTCAACAGCATCAATGTCACAGTATAACTTTAGTACGTCCCCTCGCCCCGACACGGGCGCGAACCAGGGACCTTCTGCACACATCAACAACTGACACCCACGAAGCGTCGTTACCCATCGCTCCACAAAAGCCGCGGCCCTTGCAGAGCAAGGGGCAACACTACATCTAGGTTTCAGAGCAAGTGACGTAACTGATTGAAACGCTACTAGCGCGTACCCGCTAACTAGCTAGCCATTTCACATCCGTTACACATAGATAGAACAAGGAGCAGTTAGGGTGATTTATAAATATATTTGACAGTAGCTAGCAGTGTCCTTCGTCCCCACCCATCAGGCACCGCTTTCCAGAAGTTCTGTTAACGATGGCAGGTGTTCGGCAAGCAGTCTAGGACACTGTGTGCTAGCTAACTAGGAGGACTACAGTACACAGCAGGCAGGTGAATTATTTATTTAACTAGGGGAATCAGTTAAGAACAAATTCTTATTTACAATGACGGACTTGTGGGTTAACTGCCGTGTACAGAGGCAGAAGGACATCTTTTTACCTTTTCAGCTCGGGGATTTGATTTAACAACTTTTCAGTTACTGGCCCAATGCTCTAACCACTAGGCTACCTGCCGCCACAATGCTGGCCGCAATCACACTCTATTGGGAAAATCACGTTTTTGACTGCCCTGACAAAACGGCTGCATTGGACCTTTAACTAATTTACAATGATGTCACCAGGGCTGCCTTCAGACGTTTTTACGTTCTGGAATATTCAATTGAATGGAAACAGTGCTGTCCTGAACGTCCAGTTTAACAACGTGGAGGGGTTGGGTTGTGGGTTAGGGAATGACGTCAGGATGGCCTCTTCTCTTTTAAAACGTCACTCATTGCTTCAAACCACACCCATCAAACCGGAGGAAACATACCTCAAAGTCTGTTCAAGAACGTTTTTGGGGGGGAAACGTGTCGCTCAGTACCAACCATTCAAGCGAACTGAACCCACCTCTAGATATAGAACAGGAATAGAACAACAAATTAACGTTTCGTATTTTTCAGGTGAGTAGTATATTCATCCTGCGATCTGCCTGTGTTTGGTTGCGAAAAAGCATTGCGTTTACTTGCGGATGACGGGATAAGCATGGTGTGAATCACCGAGGTGAGTCAAGTGTAGCCTTTATCATGTTGAAGCAATTTCTTGAATATTGGGTAAATATCTCTAAAGACACCGCCCTCCTGCCGCAACGTAATATTCACTGACTATTTTACAAGTTTGAACAAGAGGATCGAGCATGTTTCATGTTGTCTGTCGACTTATTTTGAAACCAGCACGTTATTACCCGTTTCATTGCAAGATAACATTTTTAACAAGCAGTTAGCTGGCACAAATATTACATGGGTATACTACAGCTAAGCGCGTGTGTGTGTTAGAGAGAGTCCTGTCTGAGATCGGTACTGACTCTTCCTCCCCGCCCCCTAAGTAACTCAACAAAGATATAAGCGTCAAAGCAGCGGCTTAACAAGAGGAATCATACATAGACCGGAGTGAGACGACGATGGCAGAGAACAAGATGGGGCCAAACATTGGGGCTGGGGCTGGAGGTTTTGCCAAACTGGTACAAAAGTCATTGAATCGAGCTCAGGAGAAGGTAAGCAACTAGTGAACCGTGGCATCTCTGTTACCCTGAAATCAAGATTGCCACAATTCTTTAGGCTTTTCTACACGACTATCCTTGTTATTTGGGCTACTTGAACTAGTGATGCGCATAAGTTATTGTCCTGTTTATGCATATTGATATTAAATTAGTATGGTGACAGTAGGCCCACGTTGTCTGTTACAGTAATTCAATTTCTTCAGACACATTCTCTATCGATGCTGACTGTTGGTTTGAGGGGGTTTGAGTGTTTCATCTGTTTGAAGAATCATTATGCTGAATGTAGGCTTTGATGTTGATATCTCCCAGCTTAATTCCTTGAGACAAAAATAAACTCAGTTCAAACAATATTCCATTGACCTTTTTTTGAGCTAGCCTATATCAAGTTAGTTGTCTATTCCAATAGAAATCACCCGAATGAACTCTGTAGCCTTTATGGAGGAATTTCCATGGGCTTTGTCAGTATTAGTTTGTTAATACCTTTTTGTTGATGTTTTTTTGCAAATGCCACTTCCTGCCTCTGCTGTACACTTCCTCTCCCTTTCTACTCTTACTCGGTGGCTTTGTGGTTCACTGCTTGGCCTGGGTTCTGCTCTGCTAGTTTCACTTTGCTTGCTGAAACGCTCAAAACAGGACAGAGTGTAGTTTGTGTCAGATATTGTAGTGTATGTAAAATGAAATCGGTTCAGTTGTGCCCAAGTTCCATCCTATCATTTGGGGTCAACCACAGAGGTCATTTTTGGGAAGGGGAATGCTAGAAATGATGTTGGCCTCTGTATAGAAAATAGTGTGTCCCTTATCCTATTACAGTTCGCTTTTGAACTAGTTGATTAGAATCATTATGGAATACAACGTAGGGCCTAGTATAATGTAAGTGTGATTGTTAGCACCTCACACTGGTCAACCTCAACAACAGTACCTGTTTAGAGACTCAAGTGTTTTTAATGTTGTCTGAAACCTGTGGATAGGTCAGCAGCTGTTTGTTTTCATCTTGTCATAGGTCATGCAGAAGCTGGGTAAGAACATGGAGACAAAAGATGAACAGTTTGAGCAGTACTCCCAGAACCTTCTCAAACAACAGGTACCAATGCAGACATCGCCAATCAAAATAAACGTTCAACCATGTTATTTTTGCAAAGCCTATTAGATTCTGAGTTCGGACATTGTTTGTGTGTGAAAACTATTTCTAAGATGCATACTTTCAGTTTTTCCGAACTTGCTCATCATAGGGTGGCTTGCACTACCGGTGCTGGTACAGGAGCAGATCTATTAAATCTACGTTCCAGCGGTATAAGCAGTTTACATTTTTTAATAATTCAAAAGATTGCTCAGAAAACCAGGTGTTTTAATCAGCGTATGTGGACTTCAATTTTGACCGTACCCAATTTAAGATAAGAGTAAAGTTTTTACATGGCTATTGCTGTACTCAGCCTACTGCCATAATCAGTGTAATGCTGAATTATTTGTGTGCATGTTAACATATTGACTGATACATAAAGTTTGTATCGATGTGCGACATATATTAGGTAATGAGTGGTACTCACATAAGGACCATATTCACACGACTGAAACTTTTTTGCATTGCTAATGGATCTAAACTCCAGGCATTTGAAACGGTGGTCTTCCTTGCACTTTGTTTACATTCTTAGTTTTTCCATGTAATTTTACTGGCTGATATGCTGTCAAATGGCTTACTGACTCTAGCCACTGGTCAGTCACTCGTTTGGAAAAGCACTTTAAAAACAGATGTTTTGTCTGCTTAATAATTTTGTTTTTACTGTCCTTGTGTTGGTCAACCATACAAATGTTCTCCGATAGATTCAGTTTATATCTTGAAAGTGAGCCATATCTGACGTTAGGTTAACCGTTTAACTGCCCTCAGAGCTGTGTGCCATCTTAAATCTCTGTGTTTTGGGGCTTTTCACCAAATCAGCATGTATTATTTGAGAAAAAGTCATTAGTCTGAACATTTTCTCAGAAATAATTTTTATAAATTCCATGACGACCTGTCCGTTAACCTCTGACTTCTCAGCTCTGACCAATTTTGTGCATGCCGATAACATGACATGTCACAGGAAGGAGCTCCACCCTTAGACAGTTTTCACTCTTATATCGCACTTCTATTACGAAACCGAGTAGGACGCACCCGTGATATTTTCACCAGACTATCTTGTGTAAAACAATATCCTCCTTTACACTGAAATGTTTTTAAAGTCATTGGTTTCTCTTGCTACTTGAAGCACAAAAATAAAACCATTTGACTTGTTTGAAAAGGTCCTCCTTGTTTTTAAAGGGACATAGTGAAATTGAAATGACTTAAGTGTCACTTTTAATACTCGTACACTTTGTACTGTTATTGTTTGTGAAATGTTTCCAAAACGTGACTGTACAACTTGAATTGGGAAGTTCCTGGTCTCTTACAATGTTTATGGGAGACTTATCTTCTGTAAAGGTGAAGTCAAACTGGAAAGGGTCTTTTGATGGATGTTCTCATTGTAAGGAAAAAATAACCCTTTCATAGAATCTTCTATCTTTACAACCAACAGAATGATGGCGGCAGGCTATTTAAAGAAGTCAAAGCATACTTCAGTGCAGTGAAAGGTAGGATCTGTCTACATCTCAATCCATAGCAGAGGTTGCTCTCGGGCATGATGGCACCTACGGCCCTAGATCTGATTAGTTTAATCAAATACATTAGTTGAAGAAAAACTGGTTATAGACACCGTACTTATTTGTAGTGTTGCCCTGCACATTTGGGCAGTTCAAGCTGCCATATTCATATTCTGGTCAAAACCAAATATCAACTTATTTTTTGTACTTCTATCTTTTATATATAGGTCTTTTCATGGCCACAAGATCTGAAATCATTACTTTGGTCTTTAAACTGTTTAATATAGTAGGAGGGCTATATCTTGTACAGTAGTGTTCAACTTAACTCACTGGCCAGTCTTTTTACATTTATTTTTAAATCTTTTTTTATTGTCATTATAATTTTTTGGTGTAAACTGACCTTACTTTGAAAACCTCTCTGGTAGCATAACTGTCAATTTATAAAAACAAAGAACTACCAGCCATTAAAAAGGGCAGCCCAAAAAGGGCAGAACGTGTTATTCATTTGAGCAGGAATAATGTTTTTTTTTTTTGTGCTACCATTTGCATACCACTTCAAGTGAAGCCCATCATGTTTTGACCTTTAAGTGTAGGTGTAGCCGAATCTGCAGTGTGCCACTAAACCAAAACTACTTAATCTAAGTGTGTCATCCATGCTGATTTTTGTCATACGAGCTGTGTAAAGGCTAAAAGGTTGGTGCTATTCATTAGTGCACACCAAAGCAAAACGTTTCGCAACAGAAAACAAGCGTTTCTTATTGGAAAAGTTCTGTTTCCATCAGTTTGGTGCCTAATGAATACAACCCTAGTTTCAAACATTCAACCCACATCCCCAGACTCTGACCCTTGGTCTAGCTAACAAGGTATCTGCTAGGCAAGCTACCATCTACACAAATGTCTACTTTCTCACTTGGCTGTCCTAAACAATAGCTATTAGCTTTTATAGTGTCATCTAAACGCACCAGTTTTGCTCTAGTTCACACGTTCCTTCTGTCCTTCTCCACAGTGATGCATGAGACTTCCAAGCGACTGTCCCAGACGTTAAGAGATGTCTATGAACCTGACTGGCAGGGAGGAGAGGACCTGTCTGTCATCATGGAGGTGGGCCATAGATGGGTGTTTTCAGACAAGTGGATTTTTTTGTTGTAGACTAGAGGAAGAACCTCTGAAGATCCATTGACCAAAATGTTGGTCTGAGAACCATTAACTAAGAGCAGAGTATACAATAATACCAGTGTGTTGACCAGAGTTTAAATTTCAAAGACTACAGTTATGCAAAAGTGCTTTTCATGTTTCAGGTGAGGCAGTTCTTTCGGTGTGTATTTATGATAATTGTTAGTATACACTGACACGGTGACTGGATTCATCAGGAAGTCTATAGGGGATTTTCCCACTGTAAGATTAAAACCTATCCGATCCAGAAACCATAGATAGATGGCAGCACTTGCGCAAAAATGAAAGCGTGAACCACTGCATTTAACCACGCACGGTGACTGGGAATATGGTAGAGTACAAACAGTTTAGTTATGCCCTCTGTAAGTCAGAGGCAAAACGTCAGTACAGAGACAAAGTGTATTCGCAATTCAACGGC